>NC_140531.1:34340528-34625528 GCF_057382185.1 Mchenga conophoros
GCTGTATTAATGTGTATCAACTGTACGCTGTACAGTAACATGAACTGTTTTTAATGAATGGGAGCCGGATAAACAATGCAGAATTTGGCGGGAAGTTTTGATTTGGGCGGAAAATCTTCATATAGTTTGTTTTAACATAATTTTACACGTTGGGCACGTAAAAAACTGGCTAATTAACGGCTCTAAAAATGCTTTCTTTAGGTTTATAAGTGAATAACCCACCTTTTGCCTGAAAACATAGGTCCAAAAATTACCTGCAAACGACAACAAAGAGTCGACGTCAGGACGTGAAAGTCGGTTAGATAACAGTTTTTATCACCACAGGTATGCACCGTTTAAAGTTATTTATATTTTCTTAATTACCTGAGGGTAATTTTTGTTGTAGACACCTACCTGAATTTGTCCCCGGGCTTTCCTCGGTGAGTTTGGTAGGACTCTTGGGAAATCTACGCAGTCCATGTTCATTTAAAATACACAATAACTTAGTAATAAAAAAAAAATAACAGACAAAAAACCAGGTAATTACAACCGCTACTATCAACAAAACGATAACGTAGTCAGGACACAAGAAGTTGAATTTGCCGCGCCGGCAGTTGTCAGCGGATTTATCCACAGTTCCACCAATCAGCACAGAGTCACGTGATATAGTTTGAGCCAAACAGGCTCAACGGCTCATGTCTGCCACTATTGACCAATCAGAGCCAAGAGGGGTGTTTCGTTAGCCTAAAAAATGGAGGGCTAAAGAAAAGCTCTCTTTTTTAGGCTAAAAGCGCATATTTTCTTTAATAATTTACAGTTTTATGTTAATATTTGTAAAGTAAGACCCCTATGCGCTTACGTAAAATAATGTAAGTGATGTTTGTATGTTGAGTATAAAAGCAAAAGGTGTTGTTTCATATATTTTATGCATTAACATACAAGAAGTATCTACTGTATATGCATGAGGTTAATTTTACAAGTTTGATTGCAGGGTCACTTGATGACATTTCACTGTAATATACACTGGCTTGTCAGTTTATTAAGTACACCTGTTCAACTAGTTGTTTGCACAAGTATCGAATCATGGAAGCAAGGTGGTCAAGACAACCTGTTCAAAGAAAGTTCAAAGAAAGGTGATCATAAGTATTTCAGAAACTGCTGGTCTACTGGGATTTTTTTTTTTACTTTGATGGTTCAAAAACGAGAAAATATCCACTGGATGGCAGTTCTCTGGGTGAAAATGCCTTGTTGATGTCAGAGGACAATGGCCAGACAGCTTCAAGGTGATAGGAAATACAACTCAAATTTGTATTTGAGTTACAATGTAACCATTGTAACCATTGTAACGAGTGGTTACAATGTAACGAGTGGTTACAATAACCACTCGTTGCAATGTGTGCAGAAAAGCCTCTCTGAATGAACAACATGTGGAAGCTAGCGCAGGAGACCACACCCGGGTAACCCTATTTCATCTAAGAGCAGAAAACTGAAGCTACAGTTCACATTGGCTCATCTTAATTGGACAATAGAAGAAAAAATGAAATGGAATTGGAAAAATGCTGCCTTGTATGTCTGCTGAGAGATTCAGATAGGGCCAGAATTTGGATGCATGCCTTGTATCTATCCATGGTTTTATATTGTATATTTTCTTGACGAAGTTTTGCCCCCTTGGTAACAACTGAGCATCATTTAAGCACCACCTTATCACAAAGCTTGTTTATTTATTAATTTTTTGTCTTCATCCCTTTTATAAAAACAATGATATGTAGATGGAGTTGAGTAATTATTATCTTTGGTGTTTATGAAACAAAACAGTGGGCCTATGTTTACTTATTTTGGCCAAAGTATTTATTCACAAGGCTAAAGACCCACAGTATTTACATGCTATTCCTCTGTATGTGTATTTATTAAGCATGTATCTCTGTTCTTCAAGAAATAACCTCACCACTGTTAACTGTAACATTTTTTAATGTTTCATTTTGTTTAATATCTATTTAGGTTTAATTTACTAAACATCCGATTTTCATTCAATGCACAGTCTGTATTTTCCATCAGCTGCCCCATGGGTCATCCAAATGACTGTGGTAAATAGATTCCAGCTACCTTCTGTTTTCCTTGTTTTGTCAGCTTTTTTTGAATAATTTATAGTTTATGCTATTACTTGTCCTATGGCTCATTGTAGTGTAGGTTTATTCGACATTACATTAGTGTCACCTGCACTGTTTGTTAAGCTCTACTTCCTGCATAGCTGTGCTTTAGGTCACATGTTTGATCAAATCCCGGAACTAGATATAAATAAAGAAAATGTAGCTTTTAGCAACCGTTACTTCCCATTTTTGTAAAGTAAACAATACGGTTTTAAGCCTCTACCACTCCCTGTCTGACATTTCTGATCTATAAACGACCACGTCCACAATAGACATGGCTGATTTATTAACTTTTCTGAAATGAGGGTCAGTCTGAAGTTCAGTCCACAGTAGAGAGCACGTCTTCTGTATTCATCAGCCAGCGACGACTTTAAACACCACAGGAGAAAAAATAATGCACTGGACAGAGATGAAGAAAGACGTAAGAGCTTAATTTTTATGATTTTTTGTTTTTTTCTGTGTTATTAGGATTAGTTCAGTCTTAATTCAGTGTGAAAACAAGTAGAGATCACCCACCCTGCACAGGATTGAGTTAGGAACCGTCTGCAAAATTACCTGGCTTACTGAAACAACAGACTTGGGCAGTAATATAAAACCTATAAGACATGTTTTTCTGCTATTATTTTTTTAATCTTCCGTGTAATGAGAAAATGGAGTGCGCAATTAAATCCCCCATAGAGGGCAAACACCCGGATATTGGTACTTTGGATTGTAAGATATGCTTTATTGATCCCTAAAGTTGGGAAATTACTGCGATATCGCAGCCAAAACTCAAACACAACCCACAACAACATAGTCTAATAAAAAAGAATAGAGCAATAAAAAATACAAAGTCACACAACAAAATAGTTTAATAAGGTAAAATATTCAAATAAAAAAAGAATTCTGTTAAATAGTGTAATAAAGACCGATAAAAAGTTTAAATAAACTACAACAAAAGAAATATACAGAAATTATATAAAAAGCTGAATATAATGTGATGAAGTGCCTCTATAAAGTTGGTGTGTCTGACATGTCTTTATATTCCCTGTAAAGCACTTTGTAATAGATTGCTGTCTTAAAAAGTGCTATATAAATACATTTTACTTCCTTACTAAAATAAATTTAACAAAGCAAAATAAAACAGAATAACACGTACACTACTATAGTTTGTAAAAGTAATTGTCAGATAACAATGCCCAATACACAGTCTAACTGTAGTGGACAGTTCCTGCAGTGTGCATTTTATATTATTTTTCAGTAGAATTTTTTTCCTTTCTTTTTTTTAGCAGCCCTGGTGTAATTTCACTCACCTATTTCACCTTCCAAATATTTTTTTAATGTTTTCGTCACAACTATATCACAGGACTCCCATTCTGATAGCAATAAAAAGAAGTTGGAGTAATATAAGCACCAAAGCAGCGGTGTAATTGCGGCAGCAGAAGGCGCTGTTCACCGTATTTACGTCGCTGGTCGTCGGCTGATGGTGGTTGGTGTCTGTTCTTTCATGGCCGCGCAGCTCTCATGAGTTTCTCTCTCTTGCAGGAGCTCGAGAGGCAGTATTCCCCCAGCAGGTGGTCCCCCAGGATGTCGGCCGACGACGTGATCAAAGCCCACGTGAAGGCTTTAAAGGAAGGTGGGTTTGTTGTGAACTGGATACACACGACTGTGAAACCCGGCTGTGGCGAACAGGCAGGGCAGCAGGAACACAGGTGTCGTGCCAAATGTCGGATACTCGGGGACATCTGTGTCCGGGTCGATTATTTTTGCCTTACTTTGAAGCTTTGACACGCATTCTGACAGAGAAGCTACAGTTTTTCATTGTGCAGCATTTATAAAAACACTCACAGTGCTTAATGACTTACTCTAAGACTTCCTCTTTAATCTGCCAGATTACAAGATCCTACACCTGTGCATATTACGCATAAAACTACGTATTTTGGATATTTAATGTAGTGTGAGTACTTTTTAAAAACAAAACCTCAGTGAATAAGTAATGCTAATAAGTCTCTCTGTCATCATACGTGTAGTTTTAAGGGCTATAAACATATTTGGGGCATTTTTTTTTTTAGATCTATAAGTCTTAAACCTGAGACCCTTTTCCTGATAGAAATCACCAGTTTTGCCTGTTTTCATTTTTGATAAATGTTTTTAATTTAAGTGGTAAAATCTTTTTCTTTAAACAGAAAACAGTCTACTGATATGAAAATACGCAGCATTGCTCAGAATGATTTCTAATTAATTTGTCAGCAGTAGACAAACATGCATTTGGTCTCTTTGTATCTGTAATCATGGCGTTGTACCTAATGCTGTCTGCTGTTCAGGTACGGAGCGAGCCCGTGGTATGGCTCAAACTTTACTCAATGTCCCATATGGGGAAGGAGATGGAGAGAAACTGGACGTCTATATACCCAACATCAACTCTCTGGGTACGGACATGCATCGTTGCCCCACACACTGTTATCCTCCAGGTACAGAGCTGGTATAGGATTAACAGGCCTCATCCTCTCTCTTTCAGATGTCCACCTTGTTGTTTACATACATGGAGGCTACTGGCAGTTTCTCAGGTCTGTGCTGTTGCTGGAATCTCTACATTTCTAACCATAATTCGATTTCTGGGTCATTCATTTTGGGTTTTTGTGGTCACACAGCAAAGAGGAGTCTGGGTTCATGGCTGTTCCGCTCATTGATAAAGGTGTAGTGGTGGTTGCAGTCGGTTACGACATTGCCCCCAAAGGTAGTCTTTCCATTTTTGACAGTATTGTTTCCGTTCTCTCAGGTGAAAAAGGATGATTTAAGAAGATGAACTGAAAAATGTCAGCTTCCTGTTGTGACCTTTCTTTTCAGGTAACATGGACCTGATGGTATCACAAGTTCGCAGGAGTATTGTGTCTGTCGTTCAGCAGTATTCTCACATCAGGTAGCATTGCTTGTTTTTTATATTTGGATTGGATTGTATTTCTTTATTTCTTTAGTTCTTTAAACCTGATGATGAAGAATGTGAAAGCTCATCATCGTCAGGCTTGAAGGATGTCATCTTAAAGCCTCCCAATCTAATGAAATTGTATTTGCAGCTGACTAAAATGTCACTGCCTCTGTTGTAAACGCACTGTGTGTCGTTCTGATGATTCACTCAGTGGTCTGTACCTGTGTGGCCACTCTGCTGGGGCACACCTGGCTGCAATGGTCCTCTCAACTGACTGGTCGCAGTACAGCATCACTCCCCAGATTAAAGGTGAAGGCTGTCAGTTGAAACGGGACATGTAATCAGTAATATAATAAGGCAGAAGTAATTCAGTATTAATAAAATAGGAGGTTAAAACATGATACATTTTTGTTTTCTGATTGTGTTTTAGGTGCTTTTCTTGTGAGTGGCATCTATGACCTCCTGCCCATCTTGTCCACCTACGTCAACGAGCCTTTGAAGATGACAGAGTAGGTGCCTCACTACACTACAGACTGCGGGATAGCTTGTTTAGTACAACTACATACACCATTCCTGTTGTGTTTGCAACTCACTTTTTACAGTTATCTGAGTTTAGAAACACCAATGTGGACATAGACTCTGTGCTTGGTAACAGTAGTTATACTTAAAGACGGCGGTTTTCAAAAAGTTAATATATTAATGAAAGCGACTGATGCAGGAATGCGGTATCATAGTATACTCGCAACTGAACATCTGTTGAAGCCCTGTCTTTTTGGTAGTCCAGCAGATGTATTCCCAGCAACATTGTCCATTCAAGGGGGAAATGATCCAAATCTAATTCTAAAAGTGAATAACTGGAAATTATTTTTTCCCTTTAATGTTGAAGTTACATTCTAGTTGGTTATTATACCAAAAACAGATCTAAGTTAATACGCCCTGATAAAGGCCAAATTCACCAGTTTTGCCCAATTTATTGTTTATTATGAGCGCTTAAGGCCTCAAAGCCCTTTAAAATTCGTTATTAACTAGTATCTTAATATTTACATATACAGATAAAGTAAGCTGGACTCTTATGAATAACAGGAAAATTATGGTGTTACAGTTTAACCTTTCAAAATTAGCTAGCAACCTACCTCTTAAGCTGTCCTACTTTACTACATGTGCTGCAGACATAATAAGAGTATGTTCTAGAGAACGTTCATATGATGTCTCAAAATTTTTATTTAACTTCTTTGTTGTCTTGTGTTTTATGTAATGGTTGTTATAGTTGTAAATAATCCTATCAGAAATTCCTGGATCCAGAGCCGGATCAGGATCAACTGTAAAACTGAGTCACTTGAAGTTTGGCTAAACCTCACTTCTGTTCTTAACGTTTTAGGAAAATTTCTTTCTAACACACAAACTAAACCAATCACTTAACCTTCTCAGCAGTGTTTAAAAACAGAGTGGGTGTAGTTAGAAATAAGTTACCAGACCTAGCCTGCTTCTCTTCTTGAGGCTACATTAATTGGTGCTAACACACCTGAATGTTTGGAGATTGCCTTGGAAGCTTAGTGGTGTAATCCCATTGTTTACAAACTGAAGTTGGGTTTAAAAAGTAATTAGACTTTCACAACTTGTTAACACTTTATGCAATTTCCCAATTTAATTATCGTACTTTCTCAAACTTGGTAGCTGAGGTTGGTTGATGTGCACATTTGTCTTCCATCTCAATGTGTAAATCTAAAAAGTCCTTAAACTCATTTGTCATTGTCCAAATGAGTTTAAGGACTCCTGCAGTAATCCATTTGCATTTGGCTCTAAGTGCCAGTCCGTGTGACGTAAAGAGCATTGTGTGAACGAATGTCGTGATGCTCAACACAAAGGAGAAACTGTGCGTGTAAATGTCCTGGTGTTCATCCGTGTGTCCTCCGTTGGCCTGTGGTGCCAGTCAGTGCCTCATTCCTCTGTCTCGTGGGTGTCTACTGTTTGCAGGGAGGTGGCAGTTAGGAACAGCCCCAGCAAGCTGGTCCCTCAGCTCAAACTCTCCTCCTGCAGCTGTCAGATTGTTGTGGCTGTTGCTGAGAACGACTCGCCAGAGTTTCGCAAGCAGTCTGAGGAATTTTACAAAGTCAGTACCCGTGTCTGAGAACAGATGCAGTTAATGATTGGTGTATAAGAATAATTCAAGATAAATGATTTAGCCTTTAAAACTCTGATGCTTTGTTATGCCTTTTCTTTGCTCCACTGCTTGTTTTGTCCAATTTTCAATTAGAGCTCGTATTCAATTTGCAATACAAGAAAAGCTCCCAAAAATCTAAATTCAAGCTAGGAAATGCTTGTCATTGTTCTTATAAACAACATTTAGTGCATTCCTAAAATATTCTGTTAAATCATCTCCTGGCCTTGTGGTGATTTGGTGTCTCCACCCAACAAGCAACAGTCTTTTAAGATGTAAATCACAAGCAATATGACCTGACTCGGAAACATGGGGTCAGGCTTTTTCGTGTGTCTTTTGTTGGTGGAAACATCAATATACTTTCTAAATATGTTGTTATGCAAATCTGATATTTCCTCTGCTCTTTTTCTTGCTACCTCTTGTATTTCCTTTTAAGACTTTGGAGGCGTCAGGGCTGAATGTCACCATGGAGGATGTGGCGAATACAGATCACTTCAGTATTATTGAGAAGCTGGTTGACGGAGAGTATCACCTAACAAAGGTAAATATGCAAACAAAACCAAAGTTATTGAAAATTATTATGAATGTCAGTGCTTTTTTTTTTTTTTTTTTTTAACCACTCACCCTGTCTTTCAAAGCTTTATGAGATCAATATACTGTATTAACTTATAGCCTACGGTAGTCAAATTTCACCTCCTAACATTCAGCCGCTCTTTTACTAAAAAGACTAAAAGTTTACAAGTCAAAAAAGTATCTCTGTAGATTATCTTTTCATCAAATGTTCAACAAATGTAGTTGTTTTTAACCTAATTTCTGCACATGTTTATGGACTATACGTTTTGTCATCATCTTAATTTCCTGGTTTCTTTGTAGCTTTTCCTGAAGATGATGGGGAAGAGCTGAGGTGTTTTATCCATCATCTAATATCAACATACCTCGGTATCAACGAACACCTTTGAACAGAGCCATCATGCAGCAACACTGACTAAAATATGCATTGTTTCAGATTTGTACTCTGGTAAATCTACATTTTGTGTCCATTTGGATCCTTTGTCAGTGAGGTGCTGTGGATTGTTTTGATGTCTAGTTTCACTGTTTATGACCTTGTTCACTGTAGTTACTGCTTCTTTTTTTCTTTTTAAGGCCTAAGCTTTGTATGTTTCAGCCACCATGCTATGAAATTGTGTGCCTAAAACTAAGTCACATAAAAATGGCAATGGTAGTAAAACTATAATTTTAGATTCAGTTTGCACAATAGCTGTTAAGTAATCTCTTAAAATGTTTGTCCTGTCTCGTACCTTGCAAAGTCTATTGTTAGTTTTGGTATATTTCTGGTGTTTGTGTGTGGGTGGGTCTGTCTGGTTTGTGAATTGTATTTTTTTGGGGGGGACAACAATAGGAGCTTATGTCAACAATAATGAAACCGAATGTAGCTTTTTATTATAACTTCCACAATGCTTATATGTCACCCAGGGAACTTTAATATGTTGTTGCTGATAAGGAAAATAATGTGTCTTTGCACTTTTTATTTGATTATAATCTAGTTCAAGAATCTGAATATTCAGGCGTTATTTTAAATTGCAGATACAACAAAACTGAAACTGATGCACATCACTACTTATGGCCATTACTCTAACATCTGACAAAACTGTTTACATGACTATGTACACTGTGTTCTGTTTATCGTTACTTATAAAGAGAACAATCAGTAAATGTTTATATTTGAGAAGCGTCAAGTCAAATGTATCTTTGTTTATTGTTTTCTTGTTTAGGAAATGATTTAAACTTGGATACAAGTGTGCAAAGGTAGTGAGGGACTCTAAATCCATTACTGTACTTAGAAAACAACAATTACATATTTGTGCAGTATAACTAATGAAATATTCTATTTTAAAATATTACAGATACTTCATTTATATTGAAAACTATAAATGGCAACTAATCAGGGATGTTTTATTGTTCTAAAGGCAGTTCCAGCAGCAGTTTTACTGTACAGTTTGGCCCATAAGTTTTTGGATAGTGATAGATTTTAACTCAAGCGGTGATTGAAGTGCAGACTTTCAGCTTTAATTCAAGGGCTTTAACAAAAGTGTTTAAGGATTACAGCAATTGTTTTTCGCATAGCTGCTCATTTTCAGAGGCTTAAAAGAAAATGGATCAACTAGAGTAAGTCACAATATTAGGACTGTTTTGACCCTTGGATGAAAACCCTTCGCAGTGTTGTACAGCCTGAAGTCATGGACATCACCAAATGCTGTTTTTCCTCCCTTGAAATGCTCTGCCTATATATATTTTTTGAAACAGTCAGTGTAATACTTTTTGTGTGTTGTTGCAAACCTAACTTTAGGCTATAGAAAAAAACTTCACATTATAATGTAAATAATTCCACATATTGAGTACTAAAGTAATAAGGTAGTTTGATGCTAATTGATGCTAACTGTAAGTACCCCCTTAAAGTCTGGAAACCCCCTTGCTCTCTTTTAAATGACACAATCATGCCATAAATAAAAAATAAATACATACATAAAAAGTTAAAGTACATATTTTAAAATACAAATATGTGTTGTTTTAACTGACGTAATAGTGTGGGTAATTGTGTACTCGGTTGGTTCAGGAGCGCTTTGTTTTGATCTTGAAGACTTTTAAAACGACGATAGTGACGATTACAGTGGTTATGATGACATTTCCCCTGTCAACTGGATATCAATAGTAAGTTAGTAGTCATGGTGATTACTGAGTCATAATTTGGATGTGCAGACGCCCAGTTTAGCTGCTCCGGAGTCTCGGAACAGGAGGAGCTAATCATCGAGAAACTTCCAACCGAACCGTCCCAACAAAGATGGACAGCCGGGCTGATTTACAGACTGTCTACACCAGGTGAGTCCTCAGAGTCTCAGCGAAGAACTCGACCTATTGAACCCTTGAAGCAGTTCACTGATTTTAAATCCGAGGAATAAATGTTGGTAGTAACGTTAAGATGCTAGCCGACGCTAGCTGCGTGGCTAACGGGAGCCGGTGCGTTTCTAACTCTCATAAAGTGTTTAGCCAACTCTTATGTGGCTACTTTAAATACGTTAAATCCTTTAGGTTTTCACAGTTTGAGGCTCCAGTCTACGGCTGTGCTTGTGTGAGAAAGTCGGGCAAAGTTTATAAACTGCCAGGAGGTGATTTGTTTGGTTTTTTACAGGTCGCCTTATCTCTGCTTTCGTGGCCGTGTGGACGCAGGTAGGCACAAAGCGACGGGGGGTGGGGGGTTGGTTATTCAACAGGCAACTAGTGAGAGATGCCTCACTTTATCTGGGACTTCAGCGTTTTTATTTTGTACTTATTTACACGTTTAAACAGTGTCCCACGTATTTACTAGCTTAGAGAGATGTGCTGATCTGTCCCAGTTGTTAAGATGATGAGCAGAAAGGAGAGCAGCTAAACTAGTCTTTACAGTAGAGAAGTGAACGCAGAGGTTTACAAAACTGTAATATAAGACCATAAAACAAACAGGATATATTGTATTTATCCCAAAAGTTGTGAAACTCTCAGATTTGTTATAGATGTTAAATAATGAACACAACTTAAACAGAATAGATTGAATAGCTCTAATAAGTAGATTGCGATAAAGGTCATTACAAATAAAAAGGCTATATTATCTATATCTTATACAAATCATTTAAAGTTAAAATATATAATAATATAATATTAAATGGTTATTAAACACGTAGTTCGGTGTAACAGTTTAAGAAGTAGAAATCACAATTAAATACAATGCAATATATTATTGATGCCAAACCTTTAATCTGCCCAGTTTGTGATATATCAAACTTAGAAATTAAACAAAATATAGGTATTAATAATTGTGCAGCTCATTTTGCTTGTTAAGTGATATCACAACAGAGATGTGTGTCCTCAGACTGTTGTAACTTTATGGTCCATCCCGTGGTAAATGGAACTGCATTGTTTCTAATGAGCACCAGGAAGCAACTCAGGTGAAAACGGCCCTCTGCCCCTATGCTCTGACCTCAGTCAACCCTTTTCCTTTCAGGTCATACTGAGTAAAACTCAAAGTCTGTTTTATATAATTATGGTCATTTTGAGAAACAGAAAGGAGGATTACCCAGGATATCGTCACTGGTTAAGGATTTGTCAATCAGAAGACATTGTATAACAGGAATTCACAATATGACCACAAACCAGTGGGTGATGACACTTTGACTCCACCCATCTTTCGTACCATTCATGGTTCCAAGCTCAGCTTTGTTTATTCAGCCTTAAATAAAATACGGAAGAAGTTGATGATTGGTAACTAGAGAAAAAATGATATTTTCCTTCATTTGCTCAGAAAGGTTTTATCTTGACCTTGAAAACAGGGTGTACTTCTTAGGTGATAGCTTTGTTAACACAGCTGAGAAATGACCAGGGTTTATTGGACGTTGAAAAGCAGTAAAAGTCAAGAAAATAAACTTTGTCATTCGACCACTTTATAAAACATGGTTACAACGTCCTTTACAGAACACAATAAAAAACAGATCAAAGTAGAAATGGAGTTTGCCAACCTTTGTGCCTACCTTTATTTGTCTTTCTTGGTTCCCTGTTGTTCATTAGTTTTGTTAAAAATGTAACCAATATATTGTTGGAAAGCAAAGCTTGGTCCTGATTCAAAGTGCTTCAGGATGACCTAAAGGTTCATTGAGCTTACTCATCTGTAATTGCTGACCAGGGCTCCTTTGTTCTCCTCAATTCATTATTGAAACTTTCTTGGCTCTGCAGGAAGGGGGAGAAATTTGAGATAGCCGACAAGGAGAGAAAAGGAGGAGACTCTGCGAGATCAGATATTCATGTTGAACGAGGGCTGGCGGAAGGGGGGCAGGGAGTTTATTATGGGATGCGTGCAAAGGAGAAGAAACATGACAGTCGTGGCGTGTTCAGGAGTGAAGAGGCGAGGCAAGGGTGAATAATTGAACTCTTCATACAGCGTACAGTGAGGCTGTGTCTGGCTCTCCAGGGATGTGAATTACGGGCCGTATATTCAGTAGCAACAATGAAGGGTTTGTTTCATAGCCAAGTGCTTGCTAATTTGACATGTGTGTATTTGTGTATGTGGTTTGGAGAGCATGTTAATCGGGAAGTCTGAACTTGTCTAGAGAACTGTTCAAGAGGCAGTTCTCTGGAAAAACTGTGGTGGGAGATTATGTGAAGTATTGCAATAACACGAAACAGGATGTTGCCAAGTCTTTTCTGGTTTGCTTTTTTACACAAATTTTCAGATGCGAGTCTTTCGAAGCATAGGCTTGTTTCCTGTTTAATGTCGTTGCTCTTTAACAGAGAGAGACAGAGTTTTATTGATGCTGCTGTAATGATGCTGATATAATTTGACTATAATTTTGTTTTATTTAGTTCTGCTATTAGTGTTTAATTTATAGCTGTAGTAATGTTCACTGTTTAGGATTAAGTTCTGCGGGATTGCAAGTTGTTGTATAGCAAATAAAGTGAGGTAATCTTTTAAGATGTATGCTAAATATATTTTTTATAGTTATGATAACGGCACATTATAATACTTTATTAAGAGCTCAATCTGTTTTAGTGGTGCAGCTTTTTTTACTGTGCCGGTTTATCGAGGGTCACCTTGGCACCCTTTGCTTTTACAAAACAAACACACTTCTTGTGTTTCAGGCAACTTACTCACTATTTGTGAAACGCGCAAGTACCCATTTTTAACTGAGTAGACTGTGGTTTGTTAAAACAGTCACTACTGTTGAACTCAACGTTTATTGAGCATGCTGTTTAACTTTTGTCTTGGTGTCAAGCTTTAATACATTCATTCACTTAATGTACTACCAGCAGAAGATGACAAACTGATACAACCACACCTCTACGCATCATAAAAACATGTTTACCAGGATAATTTTGTGTCACAGAGTAACTAAAAAATTGTGTTATCAGGAACTGAGCATCCCAGCCTTGCTTGTAACTGGATGACATTGCATTTTTCTTGTAATCTGATGAGCTTTTCTCTGAAACCACAGAGGGACAGTGCTTAATTGCTTAGTGTAGTACATCCTGTACCGCCACCCAGATCCTAGCACATCTCCTGATGTGATATATGTTGCTGAATCGTATTTGCATACAAAACGTTAACTTATAGCCTGCAAGTCCCTTTATTCTGCACCCTCCTGTTCTGTCCTGTTCCTGTTCTGGTTGAGAGTAACAAAAGAAACATGAGGTTCACATTTTGGGGGGGGGAGTTAAATTGCACAAAGGCTTCCTGTATATAGTCTGATAAATCTGCCCTGTTGTTTTATGTTGCCTCTGTTTTATGTTACTATTAAACTGATTGTTTAAAGTCTTAAATGTCTAACCAGGGATGGCAGCTCCACATGGTTAAACATTGTTGTCACATAGCTCATATGCACCAATAATATTTACCAGTGCTTTCATTTTTAAATAAACTGATGAAATAAACGGAGCAAAGATCTGGTAACTGGCACCCCCTCCATTCAGAGGAAGTAGGATGGGTCAGCTACCTCCTCGGTTTTCTGCCTGAACAGCACAACAAAGACCTGCTGTGAATACAGAACAATAGGAACAAGAGCCCAGTTTTCCTTCTGGTCATCCTCTGCCCTTTGTTCATTCTTTCTATATATTTCAAGTTTTAGTCATTTTTCTACTCAAAATTGAAAGTTGAAAATTTGATTATCAGCTTTCATTTTTTTACAGTATCTCTTAATGCACATGAAATGTTTGACGTGATATGTGTCGATATCATTTATTTATTGTTTCCATTGTTAGAAAGGGAGAGCTCATCATCATCATCAGTTTCTGTTTTGAACATCAAAACGCAGTTACACAAATATTCAGTAAAGCTTGGTTTGAGCAGTTTGATGTAGGAACCGTTTTCTTTTCCAAGCACTTTGTTCTTTGTCAGATTTTGACTTTTTATATTTCATTTTTTAATGTATCCTCCATCATGCCCCTCTGCTGATAATCCTCTTTGTGTTCATTTCCAGGCCATAATCACCCCCAGACCACAGACAGTAAGGATGAAAAGGATACTTCAATGACCTCCTTTGGCATGGCTGCGCGAGGCCTCCCTTTGGCCTTAGCATCCATGACTCAAACTGCTACCTCCGACACGCGCTTCCACCCAAAATGGCGAGCGATTGCCGTGGCGACCCTGTTCACTTTAGTGCTCATGTTATATTTGCACCGGACCGTAGAGGACTGGGAGCGTCCAACCAAAGGTTACTACCGGAACAGGGTTCACAGCTTTCAAATGCTCGATGAGGGTGAAGATGACTTATTCAGGGACACCAATAGACAAATTGCACGAAAACTCGGCCGCCAGCAGAGGAGGGAAAAACCGTACAATCACACATATCCTTTGAGTCCACCTGAGAAGACGCTGCACGGCACCCGTTACCGCATAGGAGTGATTGCAGACTTGGACAAAGCGTCACAGAGCTCAAAGGATCAGACGTGGTTCAGCTACATGAAAAGAGGTCACCTGACTGTTTCAGCCTCCGGCGACAGACTGGAAGTGGAATGGGATGCGGAGACGGTCACCCTGGAGAGTCATCTGGCTGAGAAAGGACGAGGTACGTGAACTCAGTGAAGGAACTCAGATTTATAGTTGCATCTAAATATTGTTTTTGTGCTTACATGTGTTAACTCCTCTGCAGGTATGGAGCTATCTGAGCTGGTAGCATTCAATGGTCACCTGTATACTGTGGACGACCGTACAGGTGTGGTGTACAGGATTGAGGGCAACCAGGCAGTTCCTTGGGTTATATTACCTGATGGTGATGGCTCAGTCTCCAAAGGTGAGTCCTTTTCAAAACTCCTGAAGTCTCAACTCACAAACTCCACAGTGCTCTTCACACAGCTTCACACTGGGAGCATTTCAGAAGCAAATAGTTTATTCTCTGTTTTTTTTTTTGTTTGTTTGTTTGTTTTATCTTTCTGCCATGTTCTGCACCTGCTCTGTGAAACTTGATCTGGCTTCTCTGAAAGATAAACCTGGTTTCTCTGAAAGATAAACCTGGTGTTGAAAAAATACACCAGGAAGTGTCCCTGCAGGGAGACTTCTGAAACGTGCCAGAATGCAGCGCTTTCAAATATAATCTATTACTGGGTTTATAGGGATCTTTGTGTCCAGAGGAGGAAAACAATCTGAACAATATGCTGGTCTTAAACAACACAATATGGTTCTTAATGAAATAAAGACAGATAACAGCAGCTGTGGATATGCTAAGGTGGACTAAAGATGGCCAATTAAGTTGGTAAATTAAAAACACAACACGGACTCCAAAACTTCAGGGATCATTTCAGGGAACAGTCACCCTGTTGAGACTATTCAAACCAGTTTATAATGCAATAGAGAGACTGCTGTAATGAGACTTGTGATGCATTCTCCATTGGATGTTAATGGTCCATTTATTTAGCAATAATTCAGCGTACCACTGCTCATGTAAATCCACTATTAGGCAATAAATTAAATATGATAAAACTAAACCACTGCATGGTAGTCCACTTGGTTAGTCAAACACCGGCGCTGTCAAAACCGTTTTTCTTTGTTCATTTGAAAATAAACAACCAAAAATGTCTCACTCGTGTGTCTTTTGTTTGCTTGTGCAGGTTTCAAGGCAGAGTGGCTTGCAGTAAAGGATGAGCACCTGTTTGTTGGAGGCCTGGGGAAGGAATGGACGACGACATCTGGGGACGTCATCAACAACAATCCCGAGTGGGTAAAAGTTGTTGGTGTCAGTGGGGAGGTGGAGCATCAAAACTGGGTGCCGCACTACAACGCCCTACGGAGTGCAACGGGGATCAAACCACCAGGTACTGTTGGGTGTGTTTTTGGGGGTTTTTTTTGTTTTGTTTTGTTCTTCAGTACAGTCTGAATTAGTAATCAGGCTTTATTTCTATTTATTATTAAACTTCTTGAAGACCAACTTATAACCTATAAATTTTGTTAAATGCTTATGTTATATTTGCCTATTTAATTAAAACAAAGATCGCTGATTTACTGCTTTGAGGTTTTTTGTTTGTTTGTTTGTTTTTGTTAAATACAGATTTCATATCTTTTTTTAGGACTAGTATTTGCAGTTTTCTTCTGAAACTACAGTCAGACCAAAATCAAGCTGGCCCAGTTTTCCCTGTTAGTGTAGCGAAATGCAGACGGAGACAGGAAATGTTTTGTAATCCTCTCATGAGCCAGCATGGCTGCTATGATGACAACAGCAGTCCACAAAGTTGTACGTTACCAAAAAACCCAGCTTAATCCAACTTTTGGCTCTTTTTACCTTCTGTGCATCCAAAAACATTTGGTTTATGGGTTATTTAACAGAACAATAACACACGGGTAACAGTCAGCACTTGTTAAGTAAGAGGTCAACTACTTCTCTCTCACGAACTGGCTAAACATCAGAGAAAGTTGCACTTTTGTCCTCCCAACACTTTGTTTGTCTTCTGATGTAGTCAACTAGATATGCGAGCTAAGACTTCCTGTTCTGTGGGAATGTCATTGTTAACTGGAGGGGAAAAAAATTATACAAAGCTAAGTTGTCTTCAGACAATTGTGAGAGGGTTTCATTTCATTCCCCTTTTGCATTCCACATGGCTCTCACAAAATAGAAACCAAAACCTGAATCCTTGTCGTGCCAATAATCCTGCCTCTTGCCCACAGCTACTGCTATACATTGGTTTATAGAGACTAAAGACTTTAAGCATAAATTGTGTTTGAATTCTGGTATAACTGGGCTTAATGGGAAGCTTGATAATGTATAAAAGCCAAATTCAGGCACAAAACAAAGAACTTAAAAAATGATTGAAACCAAAATATTTGGGAAAGGACAAAACATTGTGAAACGTGGAAATTACCTCCAACTCCTTGCATTCATTTCTGTTACCTTTCCTTGCTCTCTAGGCTACCTTATCCACGAATCAGCAGCTTGGAGTGAGCGTCTCCAGCGGTGGTTCTTCCTCCCTCGCCGTGCCAGTCACGAGCGTTATGAAGAGACGGCAGATGAGCGGCGTGCCACCAACCTCCTCTTGTCCTGCCCTGCAGACATCCGCTCCGTCAGCGTGCAGCGCGTCGGACCGCTCAACCTCACACGTGGCTTCTCCTCTTTTAAATTTGTCCCAGACACAGATGATCAAATCATCCTAGCCCTAAAATCAGAGGAGGATGCAGGCAAGATTGCCACCTACATCATAGCGTTTACACTAGACGGCCAGGTGCTGCTGCCTGAGACAAAGATAGGAGATGTAAAATATGAAGGGCTAGAGTTTATTTGAAAGAGGCAGTGCTGAATATGCAACGTTCCTGTGCAATATGATGTGACCAGATTCAGAGATTATATAACTACGATTATTGAGAGACACAAGAAAAGTTAAAAGGGAAACCCTGAAGCATAGCTGTGTGTCGCCAACCACAGACTGGCTGACTGATGCAGCCAAAAAACAAATGTTTTAAAGGCATTACTACTAAATTTAAGCACTGCTACATTGCCGTCTAAACTTCCTGGTTTGACACTACTGAGTCTGTTAAACACCAGATAAGATGTAGATCTCTTTTCCTGCAGCCGAACTCTGCTGGTCAGACACTCAGGGAAATGAGACGAAGGAGCATTTAAAAAAAATAAAAGTTAATGTTCTTACATTACTTGAAATATTTAAGGTCACTTGTTGCTTTGGATTTTATTTATCCTTTTGGATACACTGAGGTTTTGTCATAATAGAAACGGAACCGGCCCAAACATGTTCACTTGTTTTATTTCGGCTGTTCTGTAAATGATAAGTTATGCTACGTAAGTCTAGAGGGGTGTACTATGCAGCAAAATTAAGCAGGTAGTGAGATATGTTGAGTTTGGAGTCAAAGTTTTCAGTGCCACAAAGGTGACTTCTCTTTTACTTTCATTTGAGATCATTATGCTGAATGTAATCTGGGTTTTACAGACCAGCATGCTTTACTCACTTGTTCTCTCATGACATGAGTGACACGTTCCCGTCTGAGGGGATACATTTTTATATAGAACCTGTTCAGGTACTACTGAACAACAGTGCAGTAAAGTTACTGTGGCACAAACTGTGTCAACTTAGTGATGCAGAAAATGCATAAATAGGTGTTTTTCTTTGGTCTTACTTTGTTACTAAGTCTAGTTTACACTGTCAGTATGACATCCTGATAGAAGACCAGAGAATTGATTAGTCTGTAATTATTAAAAAGAATATTCACTTAAGAAAATCAAATATTCACTTTAATTCGGTCCAAAGACTGAGTGACCCATATCGTCTTTATTATGAGGAATTCTCAGACTCAAATGCAGTTTGAATGTTTAAATGGATCCCGTTTAAAAGCTGTAATACGCAGCTGTCATATTAGAAATAAACCCCAGCATGAAGTTTGCACTGCATGGAAAAACGGCCTAATATTTTTTATGTTCTTCATATCACTTCATGACCCATTTCTGCTGATTGGCACTCCATCTGTTTATGTTGTGCAGAAGAGAGTCAAAGGACATCAAATGCCCCCCTTTCATGGGAGTGAGCACAGAGCCTGAAGCAAAAGGCCTAGGGCTGCTTTCACACCGTTTTCAGATCTTCCAGCAGGATGTCACTCTGATTTCTTTACTTCGTATCATTGTTACCGCTTTAGCTTTAGTAAACCTGTAGACTTATTGATTGTTTGGATTGAAATGTATAAGGCCTTTAATTATGTGGTCTAGTTACAAACAGGTGTACAGTTCTGTACACACACACTATAACCTCTTCTTTGATTTTCTGTTAGCCAATCAGAACACAACCAATGGATTCTTGGTTTCTTTTGGCTGGTTGGTGGTCAGGCTCTACGTCTTTTTTTTTTTTTTTTTTTTACTTTGACCATGGTGCCAGCAAGAGATCTTGCACTCCAGATGTGCTTTGCTTACTGCTGCCCGAACCATTGAAAATAAAGGTTTTCAGATCACAGGGGTACTGTCCACATGTTCTGCATGTAAACTTGTCTGAGCGCACGCACGCACGCACACACACACACACACACACACACACACGTACGTTAATTGTCACTGAAGGTTTTGTCAAACCAGCTTATGCAAAGAAAGCCTGGCTAAACCAAACTTGCTTCCTATTACACCCCTCAACTTAAATGTTGCCTCACATGTGTTGAGTAATTATGATAAGCTTCTCAAGCCAGAGAACATGAGAATCACCAGCTGTTTAATGTAACCATAATTAATCATTAATATATTCCCTGTATCCCCTGAAAAGATTAAAATTTCTTCTTTAAATGTTCGCGTGTGAATCGTGATTTTAAACAAGAAACCAAAATCTTAATGTTGCATTTGCTGTGGTATTTCGTGGCATTTATTTAACTTGATTAAATCAACAAATTCATCTAAAAAATACCTATACAGTTTCATGTCTACAAAATCAATAGTAATGCATTACACTTCACTATACATTAGTTAGTATTCAGGTTTAATCAGGCCTTTCAAAGACTTGGCAATGGGTTCAGGATCACACCGATTAACCGCCTAACGTGAAAACATTTTGAATCAGTTTAACATGCTCCAAAGTTAGCGATTAGTCACATAGCAGATGTTTATCTCCTCACTTCAAACCTGAGGAAAGTACTCGTGAGCAGTTTTTTTTTCACAGGCTCGTTGCCATTACAAGGATGTCTCGCGGTAGCCCGTCCATCTGTACGAGTTTGAAGGAGCCCAGTTTGGAATAAAAGTCGAGCATCCTCCGATTGCTCTGCCTCAACTCACAAAAGGCTCCTCTGGACCCTAAAAGGAAAACAACAATGGTAACTTTGGAGTTTTGTAATAAAAGAAGCAGTAAAGGCTTTATGTGAAGTATTTCACAGATGCAAATATTCTGAGACTAACTTTATAATTAAGTATATATGGGGGTGTTAAAAGGAGACCATTATGCTTTTCCTTACTTTCTTCCATACATATACTGTTAGAATGGTGGATACACACAATCTTAGAAAGCATTTCAAATCATAAGGTCAGCATGTGTAAAAGTAACCCCTGTGAGCTAACAGCGTGGGCTTCAACCTGCTCAAAACACTGTTTCCTACAGTTTCTCTTTATGTTGGTGACTGCATGCATCCCTAGTATGGTCATCAAAGCCCCACCTATCTCCTGCTTAAACATTCTTTCTGAGTGGGGCAGCCAATCAGAAGAAAGCTGCCTTAAATTGAGGGTAGCTTTAAAGACAAGAGGAGCTAAATGTCTTATTTCATACAGGATGAACCTATACACAGCATAAGATTATTATGAACTGTGATTCATGCAAAGCCACTCTACTGGAACCCAAGAACAAACACGTGGAGTTGGAAAAGACCATAACTGGGCCCTTAAACAGCAAAGCAGCTTATATTATAAACATCTATAGATATAGAATGATATTGCTCTAAATGGAACAGCTCCCCCATGTGGTTAATTTTCTGCCTCATAAACCTCAACATGTGCAGTTAGATGAGCTTCATCCAGAATGATCAAGTTCACAGTGTGAAATCTCGACCTACCACTGCTCCTGATGGAGGACAACAGCTGACCAATCATGCGCTTGGCTGGAGAAGGATCAGTGACCCGAGGGAGCATTTCCAGAGCAATCACTGAGGGGAACTCTTCAAACACTGAACCACTTACTGCCCTCTGGAGTTTGGAAATAGAATACAGTCAAGTGACAGCATTTATGGTTATACTGCATTCTAGAAAAATTTTCACATCTTGCTTTGAATCACCTGGATCTTGGCTGCAGCTGGTTTGGCATCAGTGAGGGCCAGTGCATAACCACACAGCCCGAGGTCATCCTCCAGGATAAGACCACAGAGAGGGGAAGGAGAGATTTCACCTGCTGACAGGCTGCAATGCCCCAGGGGAAAAAAATAAGATGAAGAGGAAGATCACATTCACAGAAGAAAAAAGGTTTATCATCCCAAGTAATTTAAAGTGCGTTTTAACAATATACCCGCTGTATATAAAAGATTGCTGTAGCCATCGTGACATCACTTGTTACTATCTTGGTGTTTTGAAAATAGACGTTCAAAGTGAGGGGCGGTTTTTCCTGAGAACTCGAGGAGTGATGCATGCTTCCTGCTTGTGCAACTTGTGAATCACGTGGACTTTTAATAACGAGGACCACAGTTTCCAAAAATCAACATGAGGAAAGTGGTTAGTGAGGTCACATCACTAACAGAGTAGCTAACTCTTACCTGTCACTGATAAGTGGAGACTGAGCCATCAGAGCAGAGTTGCCTTCTCCTGCTTTCTGCATCTCCCTAAAAATCCTCTCTACCTCTGGCTAGAAAGAAAAAGAAATACTCCATAACATCACTCCTGAATTTTAATCGAGAGAAAACTAAACCACTGATGATCAGCATCTTCACCTTGTCCTCAGGGCAGTAGGGTCGTATGCAGTAAACTGCTGTCATGGGAGGATGTCTGAACAGGTCTCTGTTTCCATGTCCTGGCAGCATCCTCTGTTGGTGCGGAAGAAAACAGACACCAGAAACCCAAAGTTTAAAAATCAGGTGGATCTAGCATCACAAGGTGGTGCTTATATAGTATGCACTACAGATGGATGGTAACGTTAAACATGAAAACAATAAAATAAACGTTTGTGCACATAATCACTGTAGCCAGAAGCTCAGACATCAGATTGCTTTTGTTTTCACGGACATTTTTTTTTTTTCTTTAAACTCTTGGACCTTGATGATGTCGTCAAGGCACACAGCACTGGAGGCCCCGCCCACCTTTATGAAGGGCAGCCAATCAAATGAAAGCTGGCTTGAAGGGAGCGGATATAAAGCAGCTTGTTTGAGACAGTAGAAGAACCAAGGAGCTGCACCAAGGCTCAGTAACATTATTTTGAACTGTGAATAATGCAAAGCTACTCTAGTGGAGTGCAAAAATAAAATATGGAGCACAAAACATCAGCTGGAGACCTTGCCTTGTTACTGACTATTATCACTGCTGTGATTTTATATAACAACTCACTGCACTGCTTAGTTTACCTGGAATTCTCCAGACAGGCCTCCTCTGAAGCCCCAAGGTTCAGGATCATCGTTCAATAACTGGGCTGAGGGTTGGCTGTGGCCTCCTGTGGAAGGCAACACACAACAAAATATTAAAAGCTACAGTAAGCAGCTTCAGTTCACACTTTCACGCCTCATTTAACCAAAGCATAATCACTTCTCTTAAAAAGATAGAAGGATTAATCATCGAGCTGATAATCTAAATGCAGTTCCCTGCTGATTTTCATGGCTGCTGCAGTTTTTGTTTGGAAAAAAAAATGCTTACAAGCTCATCTCTTATTACAGGTAACAGTGGGAGCAGAAAATCACACAAACTGAATGAGATGCTCCAGCATTTCTTAGTTTCAGAATTCTTCAAAGAATTCAAGAAATATCTGTTTATATAGATGTAAATTTGAGTTTATTGTTGTTTATCAAGTGTTATTTTGTCCGTATTGTGATATGGTTATTTTGCTACTAAGGGGTCCGCAACGTCTTCATCTATAGAGCAGTCTTTCAGTGTTGGTTTGCAATATGAGTGGAATATATTCGTTTTCTCACCTAGTGTTTTCACGTAGGCTCGAGCCAGACCGACCCCACTCTTGATGTCACAGATGTAGTTGTACAGATCGTACAGGATGCTGCGGTTCGGGGCATTTGACAGGCGGTTGAACATCTGCACCACTGCCTCACACATGTTATCGAACTGCTGGGCTCTTGAGCACCACTCTGCTGTCTGAAAAAACAGAAAACAGCTGTAGGAGGACAACATGTAGAAAAATGATCTGCGTTTGCATATAAATATAAATACTACCTTGTCTGTCTCTGCAGCTGCTGCCTGACTTTGGTTTTTGAGCCAGTCCAGCTCCTGCAGCATGGTCCTGGCTGTGGTACCGTGTTCGTAGGGCAGGTAGAAGAGGTCTGACAGCAGCTTCAGGTCATCCAGGGTCAGAGGCTCAGCTGTGTACAATGGGTTCTCCCCGGGACCAGGAATGTAGGGGCTCTCACCCATGTCAGTCTGCATGGGCTCCTCTTCTGATGACTCTTTCTTCAGGCGAGGATGACAAGGGCCTGGAAGCACAGACATACCGTGTATTAAAGTGACAACCACCCATTCATGTCTTTTAATATCATTAAACCATATTTAATAAGACTCTACCTCCTGGTTGATCTGTGCTCATGAACTCCTCCAGCCAGTCAGTGAGGGCCAGATTCAGGGCTTTCTGTGGGCTGTAGCAAGGATCCTGCTCTTCATCACCTGGAGGTGAAGGTCAGAGAAAGTGAGACAATGTTTAAGCTCCGTGACCTCACAGACAGCATGGAGTGGATTCCAGCAAACACAACGACAACACTGACAGCATTTCCTGTCAAAACTGGAAAAATAAATCTGCACCATAAATAGATGTTGATGTTGCTTCCACAGACAACAGTGATTCGGGCGGGGTGGGCCTTATGAAGCAAAAAATACTATTCAAAATATTCCAAAAAGTGCATGTTTTTATTTTTAAATATGATGTCTGACTGTCATGGCGTGGTTGTTGGTGTCAGGCAGGCTGAAGTACTCTTTGCGGAAAAAAGGAAAAGAAAAAACCTTGTTGATGCCAGAGGAGAAAGGCCAGACTGTTGGCTTTGAGCACTCCTGAAAGCATCAGGAGCAGGTTGGGTTCACTATATTATGATTGCAAATTACTTTCTACACAGTCGCTGAATGCACTTGAGGGTAGTCCTGTAATGTTTTACCTTCTACAAAAGAAAAAAAATGCATTTGTTAAATCATGACTAACAGAAACTCACCCATCTCCACATCCCTCGGTGTTCCTTCGGCAGGTGCTTTACACCATGTCGCCAGAGTGTGAACGGCCACGAAGTTTGGGTAAAACTCACAATTGGGATTTGTGAGCACTCCTTTCAGTTTTGGGATCAGATCAGTGGGTCTATCCTTTTTGAAAAAAACAATAATATATAGACACCGGAGTCATACTGGTACATACACACAATCTAACACTGTTAAAATAAAGAAGAGAAAAAAATAACCTTATAGGGTCCAAGGAAAAGCCTTTGGGGATCATAATCATTGGCATGAATGTTGTCCCAGATGACTGGTGCCCTCTTCAGGACTGAGGATACCTCCTCTATGGATTCAACTGAGATTTTGTGGGATACTACTTTTGGACCTAAATAAATGAAAAAAAAAAAAAAAAAGTAAAAACAAATGAATAATTAACCTTGGGGAAATTCAAGATCATGGAAACAGGTTCAGGCTCCGGCTGAGTGTAATCTTACCAGTCCACAGTACGTCAATGCCAGGCAGGAGCTTCTCTCCCACAGTGTTCAGGTACGACGACTGGGTTACACTGGGCGTACAGAAGACAGCACAGTAATCTGAAGATAAAGAGTGACTCATTAAGAAACTGTTAGAATAATGTGTATTATTTTCTACCACAACGCTCCCTGTTTAACTGGACTGTAACTGGACTGGACTGTTTTGCTGTCTGACCTGTAGGACAGAAGAGAAAGACTTCGGGCTCTCCTAAGTGCATGTACACCTCGTTAGTGATGGCCACTTGAGCGTGGGCGAAGGAGCTGAAAGCCTGCTTGTCAGCTGGACACATCTCAGTCTCGATGTCGTCAAAGAGTAAAGAGAAAGACCTGCAGCCAAACTCCTTGACCTAAGGAACAAATGTAATTTCTGTCAGTGAACAGGGTCAAGTGAAAGTTAGCATCGCTTTGCTTACAGCCAAAGACATAAAAAAGGCTATTCCACCTAGAATTACACCAGCCTCTGTATAATTTTACTACCCCACTTTAAATGCATTCATTTTACTGCTAAGCGATGCGCTGTCCAAACCCTCGGAGAGCCACAAAGTGAGATACAACCAATTATAAATTATATTATATTTTCTCCTGCTGCACCCATCACCTCTGCTTCCAAAGTCCTACCTGATCTAGTTTCCTCTTCAGGGCAGCTACTTCTTTAGGGTTGGAGAAAGTAATGTCCAGACCGGGTGAGATTGCATAGACGAACTCGACGTCGTGCTGTTTCGCTGCTGATATCAGGCTCGTTAGTTGTTCTATGAAAAGAAAAGGGACAAAGAAGAAATGCTATTTGATGATGCAGTTCACAAATTCTGTTAATGATCCCTTTACTTCCCATCAATGAACAGATTTAAAACAAAGAGTTAAAGTGACATGGTTTAACCTTAGATTTAGCTGCTTTTGTGTCTGCGGGGAAACTTTACGAGCATATACAGGTGGGTCTGAAGTCCACTGACTTGATGAGGGGTCATCAAAAACATGATAATTTGAAAAAGGTTAAACATCAAATCGTCTTCACTGCACTTCAGATTGTAATGTTTTTGATAACATCCAGACAGTCGACCCAAAGACACTTTAAACACGTCTGAGGAGATAACAATGAGTCGTAAGGGGATGAGTTCGGAAGAGCTGACAACTGCAAAATGACCAAACTTTTATTATTTTATGTGTTTTAATTTACTTTTATTGTTTGGGGCTCAATTTATAACCAGTTTTGCACGACTATTGAATGAGGACTCAGATATGCACACGTAAATTTAAACACATAGTTTCAGTTCCATTGCAGTTAACTGGACGTTGCAAATTAGTAAGTTGTCTGAGGAGGAAATATAGTACAGATTTTTTATTTAAATGAGCATTTGTTAAGGTAGCGGACTATGCATGGAGGCACAACTGCTCTGCTAATAGATCAGGGAATTAGTCAGTGTTACTTTTAAAATTAAAGACAGGTGCAACTGAATTTCATCTGCTTCCAAGACCAGAAAGATTTTTGTGGTTTTGAATTATGAATGTGATACGGTGAGACTCACCCGCCTCCTCAGCAGCGTACAAGTCTCTCCAGTACATCCTGTGTTTGTAATCATCCTTGGGGGCGTACAGGTATGTGTTCAAACCCCACTTCTGTTCCCTGCAAAACCAAAATATTATGCCAGAGGTTAGAAATTCTCAGTGCAACATTTCTAAATGTTGGTGCGCATCCTGATCACAATAAAAGCTTCTAGTAATAACAGAAAATAACAAACGAAATTGCCAGTGTAAGAGAAACTGTGACAAAAGCAATGCAAATCACCTGCATGTCATTTCATTCATGCAAATGATTCAGCGCAACTACTTTTGGATATTTAAAAAATAAATAAATACATGAATATGAATACAGCTATATTACATATGTCAAAATCAGCAGCTGCTGTTATTACTTTCAGGAAGTGTGTTCATCATTTCCAGTTCTTCGCTTGGTGCCTAAGACCACATACCTCTTAAACAGTTCTGTTCTTTGCTCCATAGTCCACGGCCGCCCATAAAAGCCTGTAACAAGCAAAGGTCGACTTACACTTCAAAACGCGTCATCTTACCAAAAGTGATCAATGCATGATTGATTAATCAGATGCATTTTAAAGCGGGCAGCTGGAAGCATTCAAGAACCTGTAATCTAGCGGAGCCGCGGTGTTTGGGCCCCTGATTCCGGGTCTGCTCACCTTCTACTACGCCGCTGATGAAGCGCCCAGTCCCGGTGACAGGCTGTCGCTTGGTACTGTCCGGTTTCGACATGTTTTCCTGTAATATTCAGTCTCTTCCTGCTTTTTGACTTTAACAGTGCTCAGTCTGCAGCCCCAGCTGTGACACGGCGATACTGACAGTCATGCTTCTGCACGCCAACCTTTGAATTGATTCGCATTTATTGCACCTTATTCTCACGCCTGCGCAGTAACAGTCGGGTTAAACACCTGCAGCATTGCGCAACATCGCGCTAACGCCAATAAATGTCCAAACCTGTAAATGGTCGAAACAGAATCGCAGCTATTGTTTGGTGCGGACAACTGAAGTTCAGCTCATATTCAGACGCATGTGTCTGACTACCGGGTGGACGTCTTAAAGGGACAGTGTGCCCACAACTTAAAGGGACAACACACCAAAAAAAACCACGCAGGATGCCACAGGAGTTCAGTATCTTCTACTAACTTTTACAGTTTTAATTTCAACATACCCGGTAGTTTGTTAAGTTAGTTTCGAGAGGGTTTTTTTTTTTTTTTTGCTTCGTTTTAGTTTTTATTCTTTAAAATTTTTTATTTTATAGCTTAGGTTTTATTAGATTTAGTCTTCTTAATTATAGAAATATGTAACAAGCAACCTTATTAAGTACACCTGTCCAGCAGCTGCTTGTAAAGGTGGGTGAATCGATCCAAGCATCTATACCAAAGCTGGTCTTGGTGTCTAACGTGACAGGATCGATATTTTGTTTTCATCTTTGAAGTTCAGCATGTAGCCCACTAAAGAGTTTTAAATAAACGGTTTTACTCTTCTTCTTCTTCTTTTTTTTTTTTTAATGAAAAACATCTAACTCAAGATCTGAACAACGTCTGAAACTTTCTGTGTTGATTGTCACATCTATTTTATTTACAGCCTATAAGACATTTACAGATTGACCCAAAGTGATTTAGAGAAAGGCACATTTATATTCCAGGTAAAGCGGAAAGAGTGAAAGGTGTGGTTTTTGTATTAATCAATAATTATTGTGGATAGTAAAAATCACCTACCCTTAATATGTGTTCAGAATTTGCACATTAGTGATCCCATAAATCATGACACAATGCTGGCACATTGATAAGCTGCGTTTATAGATTAAAAGTATCTGTATCGGTACCGCTATTGGTAGTACTGGCCCTGTATTTACTTGGTATCAGATTGATACCAAAATTTGTAGTATTCCACAGCAGTTTATGTAAATAGCCAATCACACTGCAGAAAATCAATGCATTTAGGCCTCTAGACACGATCAAGGCAACCCTCTGAAGTTCAGACTGAGCAACAGTTCAAACATGGCTGGTTGTGCCAGAAGTGCTGGTAATTTTCCCGCACAAACGCCTGGAGGGTTTAGAGGGATGCTCTCTTGGTGAAAATGCCTTGTTGATGGAAAAGTCAGCGGAGGATGGCCAAAAATAACCATTTGTTACAACCAAGGTATGCAGAAGAGCATCTGTGAACAGACAACCTGTTGAACTTAGGTGGGCTACAGCAGCAGAAGACCACGGCAGTGCCATTCCTGTCAACTCAAAGAACAGGAAACCGAAGCTACAGTTTGTAGGGAAACACAAAAATGGGAAAATGGAAGACTGAGAAAATGTTACCTGATCTGATGAGTCTCACTTTCTGCTGTAACCTTCAGATGGTAGCGTCAGAATTTGGCATGAAAGCAGCAAGTCTCGTATTAATGGCAGGATGGATCCAATGGCCTTATATCACACTCCCTTATCTTTTCTGAGGCACAAATTGCAGTTCTTCTTGGTAGTTAATTACTGAAATAAACTGTCTAGATCTTTGCATATAAATCAGCAAACTCTTAGGAGATCGCCCAAAGAACTCCCACTCCCTCTCCTGAGTGTGTGGTTTTGCGAATGCATCATCAGGCTAATTTTACTTTTGTCCACAAAATTGCTGGCCCTAGTTTTTTGAAGCCAGGAGAGGATTTTGTGGCGTCGGAAACTAAGTCTAATCCTAAGTACTGTGATGATGTTAAGATATGTGAACAGTCTATAACAGTAAAAACACCTTCGGGAGCTCAAAATCTCAATATATCAAGTCTCCACAGATAATTGGTGCTTTCTAGTGATTCTAAATGTAGATTTTTTTTTTTTAATATGCCAGCAATTTAACTAGAGGTGCAGTCACTATCAGTAGCTGCAGTCCAGAATCACAGGTTTGAATCAGAGGTTTTTTAAGGACTTTTTTAAAATGGGGTCACTGCATAGACCAAAAGAATCACTTGTGTGGGCCCACGGGAAATTATTTTTATCAGAAATAAATTTCACACTTGATGACAATCACTTGAAAATTCAACAGGTTATGATTTTAATTGTCAACCAACAATTAAGGAGACCCCCCTGAAAAACATAGCAGCCAGATTAATGCACAAGATGAAACTGAGGTAATGCAGTGTGGTTACAGCCATAAACATTGTTTATTCTATGTAAAGAGCAATATATCACACCCTTTATTTCAAGCTCACCAATGGAAAGTAAAGCAGTGGAGCAAACCACTGTCTGCCACAATTATCTGGATCTGGTTCAACATCAATATGATGTCACCAAATTTTTCTTGTTTAAGTTTGGTATATGTTTGTGAAGATATAATCCTAAATGTCTAATAAACTACTAGAACAGATCCAAAT
Organism: Mchenga conophoros; assembly: GCF_057382185.1. Taxonomy (NCBI): domain Eukaryota; kingdom Metazoa; phylum Chordata; class Actinopteri; order Cichliformes; family Cichlidae; genus Mchenga; species Mchenga conophoros. The sequence continues at coordinate 34,369,938 of NC_140531.1, forward strand.
GTGGACCTACTGGAAAAGTGAACCCCTTCTACATTAGTCCAAGCCCTCAAAAACGTTCATTTAAATCAGTCCGGAACAGCAAAGAAACACACAAATCAACACAATAACAAAAGCTCCTTGTCAGAGGTAAATATCTACATGAAAATATCTAATCACTCAAATTAACCCAAGTAAACAGAAAAACAATAAATTGCCTTTTTTCCCTATACAAACTTTTCTCAGTGCTCTGGAATGCCATAAAAACCTTGTCTCACATCAAGTGCTACATGTCAACTTTGCACACGATTAACTGCATGCATACAAGTGCTACATGTTTGTACATATAAACTGTACACATAAAAACCTTCATGCATTTACAATATAGTTTAGCAAAACATGAAAACTTATAACAAATTTTTCCCATGCCAGTATAAGCACAATGCTCTGAGGTTTGTGGAAAAACCCCCCCAAAGCAAACGCTTCCATCTTTTCTTCCAGGCTTGTGCTGCCGTTCGTCCTCTCGGCTCTGCTACGTCTTTAATCCTCTCTGAGCCTGCTTCAGCAACGAATCAAAGTCGAGGTCCTCAAACTTGGTCCTGGAAGGAGACGCTTCTGCGTCTCTGTTTGCATCTGAGAAAGAGAGGGATGTGCACATGTTCACTGCTGTGTTCAACAAGGTGATGAGGGTGTCCGCGATGTGTATTACAATATAGTGTGAGAGCACTGTAGCAAATACAGCTTTTGTGAAGCTTCAAAATTTCAGTTTATGATAACACTGTTGCACTGTAACTCTTGACCAGCAGTGACACTGGCCCTTAATCCAAGTGCTTCATCTGTCTGCGGAGGCTGCGTGATAACCCACTCTGCCCTCCTTCCCTCTCAGCCTGTCTGTGTGGCCATTCTTTTCTATGAGCACTGGAGAGGATGTGTGCCTTATTTTCAATCAGCAGCACCTGGGCCCAGAGCGCCGGTGCTCTACAAAAGTCAATAGGGATTAGTTGCTGGGTGGCTCTCCTCCCTGAAGCCTGGAATGTTTAGAGCTGCTTAAAAAGAGCAACAAGCCCGTTTACTGGACCTGTGTGGATTCAGATACAGATGCACCTTCACCTTTACGAGGTGCCTCGGGCACAAAAAGTTAGAAAATCACTCACCTAATCAATTTATAACTTACACTAGTTACACCATCATCATCATCATTCATCTTTCTGATTAAGGTTTTCAGCTGTACACAGCGGTGCTGTTGGAGTGCTCTATTCTCACAGAAGTGAGTGGACTGTCATGATAGACTCGAATCGAACGTGCTAGTCCTGCTGGGAAGTCATGAGGTGTTTTAGCAGTTGGTTTCTGTTTGTAATGAAACAGATTAAATGTGCACAATTATCATATATGACACCAATTTTAATTCCCAACCCAAAGAGATGACCCACACTGTACAGGTTGGGACACCTCTGGGGTGGCATCTTTGGCTCTGCAATTAAAGAGCATAAACAACAGTTGACTGTGTTGGGTATAAACCCCCTTTTTCCTGTGCTGAACATCTCAGCCTCATGTCTGAACGAGTACTGTGGTTTCTTTCTTTTTTTTAAATGCCTGAGAGCAACTTTCAATTTTAATCTGTTGGATTTAGTCACAATGTCACATCTCTACAACTTCAATTATTTTTTTTGGTTGTCTGGCTACATTTAATATGATTTCATTCAACTTCTTTTTTTCCTTTATTCTGGTAGAATAAACCAAGCGTGTTTCAGCCTGTCCATTCTCACACAGCTATTATAAGGCCGGGCTTTTATTCCCTTGCGGACGCCACAGATGAGTAGTTGTTCTTATTATATTTGTAGACCTTAGCTTGAAGCCTGCATGTGCTGCTGGTGCTCTTATACTGTGCAGAATACACAGTATACTGTCTGTACAGTCATAACAAATTGAAGGATACAGCATGTGTAGGTTCACCTGCCGTTTCATAACACAGTAGTTTTTAGGGCAATTTTTTTTAGTCTTTTCCAGATAAATTTTTTGTTTTTTATCGATTTGTCCGGTAACTCTCTCCTTTCACTATAGTGTAGTGTTTGTCTTGGCTGTTGGTGTTAGACCTACCAAGATCCGTGTAGTTTGTATTACAAAACTGCCGTCTTCCACCAAAGCAGATGTCAAAGGGCAGCTCATCAGGTTGCCGTAGTTTCCCACCATTATCGATGGCTGCGAAAGCATCTTCCATGTTGTAGAAAGTAACGAAGGCATAGTGGTCACTGTGGGAACCAAAGATGTTGAGTTTAATGGTGACCCATTTCACTGTAAAGCCAATAAAAAACGTGTTAAACTGTAATGGTGCATGCTTACCCCCTATCTCTGAAGTGAAGTGACACACACTCCACCTCTCCAAACTGAGAGAAGCGTTCTCTCAGTTCATCGTGAGTCATGGACCTGCGGATGCGGCCGACGTACACCACCCGGCGCTCGTCCTGTGTGAAAGAATTAAATGCGATATAGTTACCGCCCACTGGAAAAGCAAAAAAAAATATCAGTACGTCAGATGAGTTTTACTCACTATGGCTTTCAGTTTCTGAATCCTTATCTCATGCTCTCTCCTGAGCTTCCTGGACTCTCTGCTGCTGCTGCACGGACGAAGAAAATGGAGAGTGAGATTTTGCTCCCACTGAATGTGTCAGTTATCGCATAAAATCAGGGGCAACGACAAGTCAGTGCGATTGTTCTTTATGTCAAAAGTTCGCACTAGTTCTCTAGCAGTTAGCAACAATTGCACTGTATCTGAACTGGATGGTTACAGCTCATCAACAATATTCACTGACCTGCAAAAGTCTCTCCACCGCTTACAGCATATTTGTGGAGATGGCGACCGAGACCGGGATGTGGACCGGGACCAAGATCTGGACCGTGATCTGCTGTATCTTGGTGTACAGCACCCTGACCTGTACCGCCGAGGAGGGGATCGGGACATGGAGCAAGAGGGGGACGATGAACACGAGCTGCTCTCTGAACGCTTGCGATGGAGCCTGCAAGATAGACATATTGTAGCCACAAAAGGCAAAAGCTCAGGCTGAACGTGAATGATAGAAGATGAGTACCTTAATCTTTTTGGAGAGCGAGATGAAGAGCTGGATGAGGAAGAAGAAGAGGAGGACCGGGAGCTGGAGCTTGAATCGGACCGTGGTGATCTTCTCCTGTATCTCCTCTTCTCTCTGCCTCTGACAGGAGGGCTGGGTGGAGGTGTCGGGAAGGTGCATGGAGCGGTCTTGTCTTCACTCCTCCCACGATCTTCTTTGGCAGCACAGTCTGCAAACTGCAGAGCTCTGTCTGTGGTCTCTGATCTGGCCCTGGGCTGATTGAACTGATGCTGCAGCACTGACTGTGTTTTAACAGTTGTAATCTGGTTCTTTTCTTCACCTGCAGCTTGCGAGCCCTGGGTCATCACATGGTGCTCATTTGTGGTTTGAGAAGCATCCTTGAGTAAACGGGGCTTAGCTCTGCTACGCTGAGAAGCATTTACAGGAGAATGATCTACAGAGCCGCAGTAATCGTGATCGGCAGATACGTGCACAAATATGTGGGAAGAAGCAAGAGCTGCAGCTGACTCTGACTGAGTTGTGTGAGTCTTCCTGGACGGCAGAGGACGGGGGTCAATTATCTGAATAGCCTTGGATGGAGGATTTTTCCGTCTTGCAGGCTGCTTAGTGCTCAGAATGATTTCAGTGCTGAGGGGCTCAGGGATATCCACAGCCTCCAACACTTGGAGTTTCTGACTTTCTGCAGTGCTTAAAGATTCAAGTGGTCCCACAGAGGACATCGCCGTTAATGAAGCAGCACGGAGAAGCGCGGGCTCGTTCTCACAAACTCTCTCTTCTTTAGCTGGAGGAGGAAAAATAAAAAGAGGTTATGTATCGCAGGACGTGAGCCTCCATAGTACACCGCTGCTAGTAATCTGACAAAATTCACCTTGTGTTTCCTCAAACTGCTCCAACAAGCTGGTCAGATCAGTCGCTTCAATTCCTGATGAAAGAAAGAACAAACGTGAAAAGATCGCTTTGGAAGATGCTCGCCTTTAGTTCTCTCACACTCCTATCATCATCACATTTAACTCAAAATAATAACAACACCATGTAAGCTCAAAATCCTTGGGCTTTCTTATTAATATGCTCTATGAGAAAACAGTAAAAATGAAGACTGAATCTTCTAGTATGCAGAGTTTTTTGGACAGCCTTTAACTTTGCATGCGTCTCCTGTCTGCACACCTGTCTCCACGTCATCGTCCCACACAAGTTTTACCAGTTTTTCCTGGTAGTTCGCAACATGTTCCTTTCCTGCTTTTGTTGTGGAAAGCAAACAGCTTATAAGTGCTCTACTGCCGCACTGTGATGATCGCAACATAGTATATACTAGCAAAAAAAAGAGAAAGTATGCTTCCTGGCACAAAACATAAAAAATAGCTGTTGTTTTAAATCAGGCATATTTTGCCTTTGAAAATGTTTTCCCCAGATTCCAGTCTTTAAGTCGAGCTAACTGGCTGCTTCTACATTTATTTCACAGTCAATCAACTTCTGTATATTTCCTAAAATGTGAAACTACTCCTTTGTGTTTACCTGAGTCAGCTGTTGCTCCCTGCACTCTGCACCTGGATTGAGGAGGTGGTGGTTCCTCGGGAGGACTCATACTGTGGGTTAGGACCTCGGTTACTGCTCCAGAATCTATGTGAGTGAGGGGCTGACTGAAATGTGGGCTGACAGAGGAACATTTTACTGGTCTCTGTGCGTCAGGACTCGGTGCCTGTGGAGTTTCTGGTAAGCGCTGGGGTCCTTTGGGTGGGCTCAGACTGCATTTTTGAATGTGTGATTTTATGCCCTGTGAGTTTTCTTGTTCCTGAGAGATATAGGAATCATCTGCTATTTCACTAAATGCTGTCTTCGTATCCTGAAGTGGTGCAATGCTCTCTTGGCTATAATCTTTGATTAGAGGTGACACCTGGGGATTTAGCTCTGAGGAACATGTCTGTCTCTGAAGAGGTGCAGCTGAGGATTCAGTGTGGAGTTCTTGAGGCTGTCTGTTGCTCTGCAGGCTTGAATCCCTGGACAGAAACTCCACTTTAGGTGCTGATGAAGAGTTGGAAGTGGATGGTGATGCTGCCTGAAGAACTGGCAGGGAAAGGAGGACAGGATTTGGGGGGTCACTACTAAGTATTGTTGGCTTCTTCACTGGACTTTTCTGGCTTTCATGAAGAATGTCCGGCAGTGGACTGGCAGGCGAGAGGACTTTGGATTCAGTCCTTTGGTGATTTAGTCTGCTGTGATTTACATAAGTGGAAGATTTGGCTTCTGAGGAGTGAAGCTTGCGTGGTGAAGAGGCAAGATGGGATGACTTGAAATCAGGTTTACGGGGGTCTGGGTAGTGATGCGGCATCTTAGGTTTGCAGCCGTTTTGTTTCTGCAAACAGAGGATGGGGGTCAGCTCCTTAGGGGGCTCAGGAACAGAGGGCCACTTGGTAGTGTAGTTCCCCTGTTTCTCTACCAGGGGTTGTCTCTTCTGGCGCAGCTGTCTGTACTGTTGGAGGCTGAGTGATCTGGCCTTTGTCTGAGCTTTAGGCTGCTGGTCCTCAGTTTTGTTATAATTTACCTCCGAGGACGTTGCTGAGGCTTCAATTGCTGGATTTTCAAGTGTGTTTGTGCTGTTCAGTGGAAGTGACTCACTTTCACTAGTATGGCAATTTGTGGGATCGCTCTCATTTAATCCATTTTCCGATTCATCCAATGAAGCCACTCGAACGGGGCCAAAGCTCACTCTTTTCTTCCCTTTGGATGGGGGTGATCTGGAGTTTCCATTCAACAGCACGCTCTTCAGGACTTGCCCGCTATCTCTTCTTTCATCTACCTCATCTCGTATCTTGGTCTCTCTTACAGGCGCCTCGTCATCAGATACTACATTTATCTCTTCATCACTGTCTCCAGTTGGTCTTTCGTACTTCCACACCTCTTCCTGGGAGAATATGGTGGGATGTGTCCTCGGCTGATCCCCTTCCTCCACACGAAGCTTCAGACAGTAGGGATGCATGAGCTTCACCAGGCTGACGAGAGAAGTCGAGGTAAAAACCTCGACTTCGGCATCTGCCTTTTTATTTTTGGGATGAAACATCTGGCCTTGTAGCTTAAACATCTGTGACAGACTGCTTTTCTCTAGTTTGCCCCCCTCGCCTTTCTCCCCATCACTCTGAGTTGTGGATGCTGTAGTTGGTGTTTTAGATCTTGGTCTAAGTCTCTGAGCAAACGATGATCCCTATTAAAAATGAGAGAGAGGGGTCTCAAGATCTCATACTGCATCTGCTGCGAGTAACATGTCACTTCCTTCCTACCTAAACACAAGTTACCATGGTGATCTAAAAGAGCTGAAGTTGTGACATAGAAAAATCTTTATTTTATTTACAGACACCTCACTAACACACTAATCCTGCTTTGTAAATTTCCACATTAGCTGATCATCATTAGCTTCATGATGAAACAGTCGAAACGCTTCTCCTACTTCTTCTCTGATTACTAGAACAGACTGTGGACAATACAAGTAATTCTTCATTCTAGTTTCTACTCACCACGGTGTTGTCCCTGTACTCTGCCTGGCTGAGGAACTTGGTGTCTGGCAGGGTGTCGAAAGGAGACAGAGTCCTGCCGTCATCCTCCACACAATCCAGCATCTCAGTCAGGGCGGACAGCAGGCGCTCGCTTTCTTCCTCAGCTCTGCTCTTGCACTGAAGCGAGAACGCCAAATCAAAATACATACACAGCCAGTGTGACTGAGTGAAATCATTTAGATGAATCTGCTTTGACTCTGACCTCCGATGCAACAGTGGAGTCTTCCAAGATGGCCAGGATGGAGTGATCCACACAGGACTGTGTGTCCATGTCCACGCCTTCCACACCTGCCCTGCTCAGGACTGGCTGTAAACACAGGCATGACACTTCAATGTCCATGTTATACTGATTTGCATGCACACACATTAGTATATTTACACCTCCTGCTTAATAAAAAACAAAAACCCCAAAACACTCATTTCCCTGGGTGTGACCAAAAGATCAGGAAGCATGACTCTAACTCCAGAGCAAAAACAGGAAGTCCCAGTTCTGACAAAAGTTCAAAAAACTGTGATCAGATCTGATACTTGACTCATGTTTAAAAAGCGAGTACTTGTCTATCACACATAAACCCATACTGACTTACGTATCGTCCTAAATGAAATGCTGTTATTACAGAACATGATAGTTTGATTGCTTACTGCACTCAGCACTATCTGAAGCATTAGAGCAGCTGAATGGTGGTGCAGCTAAGTTGTTTATTAGTTTGTGGAATACAGCGGTTGTGACTAAAATATTAAGACTGTCCATAATGTTGTCCATTTCAGGGTTTAACATAATCAACATCTCAATGACTGTGGGCCAGTAAAAAAAAGGGCATCACATGGACAATAGTAATGGACCACATCTCTTAATCTTCAGGTGTGTTCAGTCCTTCTGCCAAAGGTGCAGAAAATCAAGTATCTAGTGAAACATTTACAAACATTCGCGAAGAACAGTTTGCTGTAAAGAGCTTGATGAATTTGAGTGAGCTGCTGTAATAGGATGCAAACCTTTAACAACTCAGTTTGCGACATTTCTTCTCTCCTAGATTTTCCACAATCAACTGTAAATGGTATTACTGCAGAGTAGAAGCATTTAGAAACTTAGCTCAGCCACGTAGTGTCAGACCACGTAAAGTTACAGAGCGGGTCGCTGAGGTGCACAGGGCACAAAAGTCTCACTGCTCTGCTGACTCAGTAACTCCACAGGACCAAACCTCCTCTGGCATTAACATCAGCACCAAAACGGTCCACCAGCAGCTTTTTCTTACATCATTATTCACAAAATATTTTTTTCTAAACTGCGTCTTTGGATAGCTTAAACATAAATGAAGCCATCCTTAACCACTCCCACCCACCACCTCATTACTATACAACGAATAACTCAATCAAGAAGCTGGTGAAAGGAAAGGTGCCTGTGTTACGTTGGATACTGGGTCTAATAATTTGACCTAAGAAACCCTATAAAATACTATTTATTTTTTAAAGATTTAAATCTGTGACAGCACACTTATAACTCACTGGGAAGCAGGAGTGCGCATCTTTGTTTTAATAGTATTTCATGTTATTAACAAACTTTGCCTATTTTTTGTGGCCGCTGTTTAAAAGACCCCTGCAACTTTTTTAGGCTCTAAATGTGATTATGTGGCTCATGCTATTAAATCAAGAACTGTGTGGGGTATTTAATCGATATACTATAACTAAACACAAAGAGGAGCAGACACTCAGTCAGACAGCAAAGGATTTCTCTTAAAGGAAAGAACAGGAAAGTGAAACCTCAGTTTTTAAGATCAAGTTGTGATGAATGAGTAGGAAGCCGGCTACGGCCCTAGAGGCGGGTGTAACATCTGTACAGCACCTCTGGGAAGTGAAGCAGCTCTCATTTCCTGCACTCCTCTAACCAAGCATTTGCTTGACAGGGCAGCGGTTCATTTCAGTGCCTGGAAATATGTTAAAATTAGGCTTCCGGCAGTCAAGCAAGGACAGCAGCTGGGGGATAGTTGAGGGAAATAAAGCAGCGTGGGTCGTACGGAGGGCGATGCCTTATCTGAACATCTTGTACCTTCGCGGGAACTCACCGGCTTCCCTCCGTTTAAACGTCCAAACTAATAAACATCAAACTAGACACGAACAGCCTCATTAACTAGCTTGTCATTTAGCATTTCCCGCATCCAAACCGTCCAAATGACAGGCGGATCGATCCGCTCCCTGATCACTACCTGAGTAGTACTACGAGCTCGTTTCAGCCACGTGTCGTTATTCGCGCATGTGGCCTCGAGAGCAGGGGATACACGCCCGACTAATGCACCGAAACCCGCCACTATGCGGTCTATTTTATGACCGATGAGCTAAAGTGAGGAAACCGGTACCTCGTTGGGGGTGTTGCTGGCCATAAAGTCGCTGTTGCCGGCATTTACTTCCCCGTCTTTCCCCCTCCACCGCGCCGCCATCTTGCCTCTCCACATGGTCCGCTGGCAGGCCGGAGGGAGACACGTGGTCACCGGTTGGAAGCGCGCGAAAAGCACTGATCTGAGATCGGATTTAACTACGTTAATCAGAGCGAGGACGCGAGTAGAAATCAGATCCCAGGTCAGCTGTCTGCTCGTCACGTTTCTCATTGATTATTAATTAGTTTTAGCTTAAAAAATAGTTTTAGTGACCCACAAAGCGAGACGAATTAGGGACAAATAAAGGAAGCGGGTTTTGACAATGAAAGGTAAAATAAAAGGCAGCTTATTAAAGGAATCGTTTTTCTTTTCTTTTTACAGGATCGTATTCAGAAGCACTTAAATGTTTCTGGACTGCTTTCATTCCACCCAAATTATAATCAATTCAAACAAATAAGTAAAAAATTAACTTATTAAAAGTTGATTCTTGTTACAGGTTTAAATTTTTCATTCATTAGTTATTGCTCAAAGAGACACCTTGTGGCGGAAGAGTCTTGTTACAGATGTTATGTACAAATATAGATATAAGCGATAAAAAATGTGAACTCTCTATAAAAAAACAAGTTATAAAACCAATACACTCAAAGTGAAATGTTAAATTAAAATTAATTATTCTAATATGAATATAAGTGAAAATGGTCCAGGTAGGAGTGATTTCCTGTTCCAATGATAAAATATACCTGATCCACATCAGTATCTATCTAGTGAAGTATCTAGCAAAGTGAAAGCACTATTCAGGATTTCTGGCTCTTTAACTGATACCTTTCTTCTTCTTAATTTGTTCCCTAGGTTTTGCATTAAGATTTCATGAGGTACCCTACCACTGCTGTAAGAAGACCCATCCTCACAGCCTCCATAGTCTGGCCTCGCTGCTCTTCTTGCTCCCTGCTGGCTCTGGAGAAAAGATCTCACTTTGTGCAGAGAAGGACACATGCCACACAAATATGTATAATTTATAAAGTAGCATTTTAGCAAAATAAAGGCAGAAACAGTCAGATACAGCTCAGGCTGCCTGACATTTGTTTGAATCTGTTTTATGGCATGAAGCTTTGATGGAGAGAGCATTAATGGTGTAAGTGGGAGTTATCTTCTAGTGCTTTATTATCGCTGGTGTTATAATTGCTGAGAGTGTGGTAAAAATATCAGTGCAAATGTTCGGCATCAGCGGCTTCATAAAATGTTAGATACCATAATAAGCTACATTAAAACTCAGTTCTTGAAATGGTGACTGTAACCTCCTGGTTTCTGCCCCATCTACAAAACAGGCTAACTGATTGTGCGCATGTTCAGACATCACAATGTTTGCTTTGCCAGTACTTTTCCGTTAGAGATTAACAACGGTTTTACTAACTTGTTTAACTTGAAATGGGACCTTTGTGAGGTCCAGTTTTTCCAGTTTAGTCTTCACGTGGACTCGAGGCCACAGAAAGCTTTAAATGAGTTTGATTGATTGTATTTATTGCTTGTTACTCATACAGTTCGGTGTGATTGATGCTTTGTTTCGTTTCTTTCCTCTTCATCTTGTGCAGCTCCACATCATGTTAAGTCATATATGAGAAATTGTTATTATACATCTGAGTAATAAATACAACTGCTCAAATCAGTATTTTCAGCTGTGGTTGATTACATTTGCATATTCAGTACATCAACTATGTGCTTTCCTCTTGTTTCCTTTTCTGTTTACTGTTACACTTTGTTTCTATTTGATTATGAAGTTGAGCCAATCATCGCTCAATCATTTCTGCAGGAGCTGAAGAGTTTGCTTGGTTTTGTCTGTTTGTTGCCTCTGTCTGCACCATAACCAGATGAGGGTGGCCGTCAGTAGTTATAATGTCTCCCCATTTTGTGTGAGTCTTCACCTGCATGTGATGGCAAATACACGAAGCTTCAGACTCTGTTCAGGTGTGGCTATATTATATTTTTAGTTTATTAAGGAACTCCCTGATCTGTCTGACTCTGCTAGCCATTTGCCTCATTGCATGTGAATAAGCTGGGAAGAGGAAATGAAATAAAGAGACCTGGACTCTTATTACCTAATAAATAATAAGCTTTAAAAATAGAGATCTTTATTCACTTTTTTATTCACTTTATTCACCTGGTTAGCACTAAGTGCAGGATTTAACACAAAGGTCTTTTGTAAATGTAAATGTTAGATCTCCACCAGGTGAGAAGAAGCTAACCGCCCACCCACCCAAGTGCTGAACTAACTCATAAAACCTATGCGACGAAGCACACTATGAGCTTTTCATAACTGACTGGATATTTTATGTAAAGGAGACCAGTGGTTTTAAGATAAACTGCCTAATTATTCGTTTCTGTACAAGCCAGAGGAGAGATATGCAGCTGAAGGTCAAAGTTGTTGTGCACACATCAGATCCTTTTTTAAAAATTGTGCACAAGTTGTCGAGCTGTATTTCCTTGAGAGTGTGGTGCTAATTCTTCTAATATATTATCCCAATAGAGCACCTCTCTCCCAGACTGCAGGCTTGCTTGTATTTTCCAGAATTTCCAAAAATAGAGTGGGAGGCAGGTTTCAGCTATCAGACTCCTGTTCGTGGAACCGGCTCCCAGTTTGGCTGCAGGAAACAGACACCCTCACTACTTTCAAAATGGGGCTTCAGCTGTCTTTTTCTTTTAATAAAGCTTATATTTAGGGCTCAATCTGGTGACTGTAAACCATTTTTAACTATGCTGCTATAGACTCAGACTGCTGGAGGATTTCCCATAATGTACTTTTCACTCCCCAATGTGTTTATTGTTTGTGGTCTCTCTGTGCTCTTGTTTTTTCTCACCTCTTATTCTTGTCAATCAACAACAACAACCACAAGTTGCATGTAGATGCTCCTCCCTGAGCTTGGTTCTGCTGGAGGTCTGTTCCTGCTTGCTCATAGGGGATCACCTGATTGCCCCTCTGATATAAGAGAAGCTTTACTTGCAATAAAAAGCACCTTGAGATTACTTTAGTTGGTGATCTGATGCTAAATCAATAAAACAGAATTAAACTGAAATCAGCTGAATTGAATACTCAGCATAATGAAAGTCAGACAGATTAATTTCATAGCATTAATTTTACACTTTTATATGACTGACATAATTTAGGTCCTGGCTATTTAAATATATTTCAGGGAGAAATATCTCATGTTCCTATTTTTGGGTCATGGAGGTGGAAATATTCCACTGCTGCAATGTATTTTCTCCACTAGATGGTGATATTGTACACCTGCCATTACGTTCCACTCATTCTTTTGTTTTCTATTGGATATCAGAAGTTGTGAATCAGTTCATTCTCAACTCCATACCAGCCACCTACAGTTAAAGCTATTTAAATTGCCATAGGCATTTGCATAATAAATGTCAAGGTTGTTCACCTTTCTGTTTGTGCTATCTCGTATTATCTTGTCTTTTTTTTCCTGTGGAGGACTGTGGATGTGTCTGTCCTGTTATCTTGTGCATACCAGGAAGGAGCTGACCTTTCTGCTGAATGTCATGGTGGAGTCAATGGCTGCACCAGATTAGCAGGGAGGAAAAATGTACTCTCTGATATACACTTTTAACAGGGTACCACACATACCCTGCTCATTTACAAGTCTGCCCGATATGTACCTATACTGTACGTCATGTCTACCTTGCAGTCTGCTCAGCTTGTCGCCTGTTTCCCACTCTTTTTGTTGCTTTATATAGTTTAATCCCCTGTCTTCTTCTGTTCTGTTGCTTCAGGTCTCTTCAGCTGCCACACACCGACGACCTCCCACCTCATCTTCCACAACTCTTGAAACACATTACTGCCTGAAATGGGGCCAAAGCATCCTCCAGTCTCCAGTGTGAGTGTGTTCAGGAGTGTGCAGAGGCAAGTGTTTGTGTGTGTGTGTGTGTGTGTGTGTCAGGAGAGGCAGTTCTGTGTAAGTGGGTCACCTTACTGCCTCATCCAGCGCACAGCCACCCTGCCAGTATATGTCCCCACAATCACGAACACCCACATTTAACCCACTCTCCACACACCACATGCCCCCACTTTTATCCTTTTTCTTCTTCATTTTTTATACTTTTTTAAACTTATTCCTTAAAAATAAGGAAAATATAAAATTCACTCACTAAGTTCTTTTAAGTGCCAGCCTTCACTTTCATTCTTGGTGGGAAGAAAAGCTCTCCTGCTTTTCTTTCATGCCTCATCTGTCCTGTACTTCTCATCTTTTCCTCACTCTTGACCTGCAGGAAGACTCCCACGGTGCTCTTTTGGCATGTTTGAATTTTTAAAGAACCTGTGAGGTCTAAGGAGTCGGGTATAAGCTTTCCTTTATCACTCTAACTCACACTTGCTGCATTTCTCTGTGTGTGTGTGTTTGTCTATATGACTTCCAGTCGTCTTGGCTGCTCGGTCATGCAATGTTTTACGTGTCTCTTATGTGACCTTTCAAATATTGTGTAACACTGGGAGCAGTGTGTTATAAAAAGGCAAAAGCACTCTGATCTTTAACTTGACACCTTCTCTATGGGGGAAAAGCAGGACACACAGGCATTACTTTGGAGACTGCTGAGTTGGGGAGCTCTGTTGCTTTCGTCCTCGTTTGATTTTTTTTTTCTTTGCTTCAAGTAAGTCTTCTTTTTTCTTTGCTTTCAAAGCAGAGTGGAGGAATGCCCTCCCACATGGTTCAGAGAACATCTGTTAGTGAGAAATGAAGGCCTGAGAGAGAAAGAGAAGGAGGGGGAGGTGGTGCAAGAGGACTTACATTAATACAGAAGACGAAAGGAGGTGAAGAAAGAACAGGAGAGCATGCGGAGAGGTGGAAAGGGGAGGAGGGAGAGTGACAAGACCTCAGCTGGGGGAGACCACCCTTTCTGCAGATCAGCAGAGGTGAGACTATCCAGAGGTATCCGAGAGATAGTGACTTACAGGTGCACATGTTTCCGTGCACGTATGCATACAAACACACTCGGCATGGTAACAGAAACCTACATCAATAATGTAGCTGAGAGAAACAGGATGCAGTTTCTGCCTTACATAAGAGTTTACAGACGGCTGGCTCGCTCAGAACAGCCTCTTTCATTCTCTGCTTTGCCCTCAGGCTGGATGCACACAAGATTTCTTGAGCTAATTAACCACCACATTTGCCTTCCAAACAACTTTAACAGATAACTATGCAGCTACAAAGGCATGAGAGTGGCACTAAAGCCATTTTTAACTTCAGTCTACTGACTTTAGGTGATTTGTTTTACTCTCTAGAGCAAAATTTTTCAGCAGTGCTTCTGTAGCTGCTAATTTGCTGGTTCCTACATTATTAAAGTATTGCAACAGGCTTGTTTCTAACAGGCATGACTAATGACCTGGGAAATGAACTTTTGTCTTTGCTGCTGCGCACATACTGATTATAGTCAAACCTGGCAGCACCTAAGCGTGTGACGTGTTTAATCCAGGTCACAGAGGGTCGCAGAGACATGACAGAGGTTCAGTAGGACTTGGTATATTAATGTTTGATGGGCTATATCCTGTGAGGTAAAGCAGAACAAGTCAAAATCTACTAGAGCATTTTCTAAGATGGCAAACATTGCATCAGCTTTACACGAGTATGTTAGCAGCATACTGACTTCAGCTACTGTTAAACTTATTCCAATAACATTTTTAATACTTTTTAAGTAATGCGACACTGTCGACACAAATAAGAAACTGTTGCTGTAACACACTCTTTAATCTATATTTGAAAAAGAACGGGCAATTTTAGTTTTTTGTTTAGGGGTGGCTGTAGCTGAGGAGGTAGTCCAGGTTATCTTCTAATAGGAACTAAGCTCGATTCCTGGCTGCTCCAGTCTGCGTGCCGAAATATCCTTGGGCAAGATACTGCTTTCATCAGAGTGTGAATATATGTGAATGCTAGATAAAAAGCACTTCTATAGAAAAAAAGCGCTTGCACAAATGGGTGAATGAGACTTGCTGTATGAAGGCCTTTGAGTGCACAAGTACAAGTGGGCCTGTTAAGTAGGTCAGTTAATAAGCTGACTTATTGAGGAAGAACTCAACATATATACAAGCAGAGCAGTACAAGTCTAAACCAATTGTGCATAGAATTATTTAGAACTTCACTAAACAAACCTAAAGTTTTTATGTAAATCCAGAGAGTGAAACAGAAATAAACCTAAGTATAGTGCTGATGTGGGAGAGTATGAAACCATAAATCTGTATGTTGGATTTATGAGGGGATGAAGATTAACAACCTGTTATTTCAGTCGTGGGGCTGTGAAAATCACCATCACAGGAGCATTTCTGGCAACTTCATCAGTTTTGTTCCTGTTCTGGTGTCAGCTTGGGAATTCCTGATATACCTGCTGTATGCTACCTGCTGTGCACCACACACAGAGTCAGCAAAATGTTGACCGCGTAGACAAACTTCCCTCAAGAGCTGTCTGGCATCACGGAGGAGCAAAAAATGAGTAAATATTAAGCTAGCATTCATCAGGTGGACAAAAAAAACAAACAAACAAACACACAAACAAAAAAAACATTTCAAATGAGCATTAGTGCTGCTTTGCATCTTCTGGGTGCATAAATTGGCAACTGCTTGCTGATGCATTAGCTATAACAAGTAATTGAAGTGATAATTTGTCAATATTGTATTTGTCTTTCCCCAAGTGGAGCCAAAATAATCAGTTAATGCTGGGTTTACTGAAGTGTTTTATAGATTAGTGAGAAAAAAGGGGGTAAGAAGAAAAAAACAAGTTAAAGGAAATGCGCATCATAATCCAATAAAGTCTATTGTAAGGCAACACAGCAGGGAACGGTGATACTTGATTAGGTATTTAAAAAACTGCTTTCTTGTTCTCCTTTATTATTTTCTTCTCCGGTGCCTTTTCTTCACCTTCTTGTTTTGTGTTGACTGCCTGTCTTTTATGCTGTAATCTCCCTCCACGGCTTCCTTTGTCTCGGTTATTTCTCTGTTATGCAGGCTTTGACTATCTGCAAACTGGCAAATTGTTAATGCGTGTGCATGCCTGTGTATAAATGATTGTTGTAGAGTTTAAGACGCCGTGCTTTCTGCCCACACCCATTTGAAAGTATGAACTTGTCAAATATGTCTCCATGAAACTGTTAATGTGGGCAGATACATGTGTGAATCACAGTTTTCATTTATAAAATTGCGTGTGTAGAAGCTCATCATGCTTGTGCTATCCTTTTTCTGCCACATTGCCATGGCGACAGTGCCCTCCCGGGGTAATGGGGGACGAGTGCGCCAGAGCTATTTATTCTTTCACCCTCCCTCTTTCCCGCTCTCCCTCCATCCATCTCCCTCTCTTTTCCTTCGTGTCTCTCTCTCTCATTCTCTCTCACCACCTCTCTCACTCACTCCATCTCTGCCCTCTTCCTTCTGCAACCTCGCCGTCTTTCCCTCTCTCCTTCTCCCTCCTTCCTCTGCTCTTTCTTCCCCTCTCTGATTGGCTTAATGCTCTCCTCCTCAAAATGAGATGCTGCCTAATGAGACAGAGGGTGAGGAAGAGAGGGAGGGGGGACAAAGAGCAAGTGTCTTAAAAAAGGCAAGTAGGAATATGTGGGGGAGGCAATCTACGCAGACTTGTGTTGCATGTAAAGAGAGAACCAGATTTAACAAAAACTCTGTGATGTCATTCTGGAGGGAAACGGCACGCTCTTGTTTATAATTAGACATCTCAGGAATGTGCGTATGTGCAGAATGTGTTGTATTCAGTCTTAGGATGTCAGTGGGGGTCATGACCTTTCTAATGGCTAAAATCCCTGAATAAGCACAATTTATACACTGCTCAGCCACAACCATTAAAAGCACTGACAGGTGAAGTGAACAACATTGATTGTCTTGTTACGATGCAGTGTTCTACTCAGAGACCTTGCCCTCACAATAAAGGACACAATAAAGAGCCCCTATGTTTTGATCCGACCGTCAAACCGGCCCAGATCCCGATCCAAATGAGCATCTTTGGGATGCACCAGAACAAGACCAACCCAGCACCCAAAGTTGCTGCCAGGTGTCAGACATCACAGGAAAACTCCACATATTCTGATGGGCAGAGCTGCTTTTGCAGCACCATATTATAATTGGTTTAGCAGTGTAGCTGATTGGTGAGTAGGTGTTTATTTTATTTCTAAGGTGAACAAGAAAGATTTTACCAGTATTTTACGAGAAAATAACTGCAAAAAATTATGAATATGGAAATAAAGATAAATTTGGGTAACTAAATTCTACAGTAGCAACCAGAGCTGGGTGACTTAGTGTGGAAGCAAATGGTTAATTTGCATATAAGCTTCTAAGCTCCTAAGCTTCCAACTTGCAAGTCTTAAGTTATGAACTAATAAGCTGCATAAAAACAGCTAACTGCTAATTAGTGGTAAGTAACTTATAAATACAGTGACAGAACTTCACATGTCAAACCCCAGCACAGATTTCTTGGACAGCCTGTTAGTACAATTAATTTGTCTTATAATTGCATTTGCCTTAAAGTGCTCCAAAAGGTGGCAACACCCACACTTGAGAAGTCCATTTCAGTGACTTAGATTAGCTGAGGTGAAGTGTAGCAGACCTCCATTATCTGTAGCGGCCTATGTTTGCATCTACATCAAAGCAGACCTGCCACTAATAATATTTTATGTGCCAGGCTGCAAACTTATTTGTGCCGAAGGGCTGAACATGCAAGTCTGTGGGATCAGACCTGATTCAGGAGCCAGCCTCAAGTGGTCATACAAGGAACTGGAGTTTTTGGCACCTTTTCAGCATTGAAATAGCACCCTGGTTAGGGACCACAAGTTTACAAGATATCAAATGCCAGGAAAAGACCACCACCATCCATGTCGGTGGCACTCAGCCACAAAGCCAATTTGTTCCAAGTTAAATCATTTAAGTATAATATCTATCTAAACTTACAAAAAAGAGGTAATGTGATTTTCCTCAAATTACTGGGTTCTGGGGCTTTGATCAAAAGCAGACATGCATTTGTTGGGAACTATTGTCAGCTGTGGATTAATACGCATTTAGTTACAAACTGAGTACTTTGGAGTAGCAGGGAAGTGCACTCAGGATAAACTGCAGAGCTCATGTATAACTACATGGCTCAGTGATGTAGCTTAATAGTTCTTTGGCAGAGAGGAAAAAATACTTGTTAATCGCAACAACTCGCTGTCAGAGTCTTGTCTTTTATTTATTTATTTTGGCAATTAGAGTAGGATAGTACCTGATGTGTCCTTAAGCAGTCAGGTGTCATGTCGCTTTTAATGTGGGCCTAACTACTCTCTCCTCCTGACACAAACTTGAGCATCTGACCGAGAAAGAGAAATGACATAGTGATGGAGGGAAGATTAGGGCGAGATGGAGGCAGTGGGAGGGAAAGGTAGAATGGAAGAAAGAGTAATAAGGACCGAGAGAGAGAGACAGCGTGGGGGGAGGGAAGGGCAGGAGAGATAAATGGCCGAGTAGACAGGAAGATGAGTGAAGCGAGAGAGCAACACTGTGTGACATACTGCAGACAGGAAGACTAACGGAGCGAGAGAGCGGATGGGTGAGAAAGGGAGGCGAGAGAGAGGGCGAGAGAGAGGAGGCATGTTAGTTGCATCCTCCTCCCTTTTTCCTCACCCGTTTCCCTCCCCCTGCCCGTAGCAGACCTTGTCCGGATGGTAACAAGCCACTCAGACAGCTGCAGCGTGCACACACACACACACACACACACACACACACACACACACACAGAGCCAGATTTCCTGAGGATCATTTAAAGCTTCACTTCTCTACGTGTGTGTGCTCACGTGTGTGTGTGTGTGTGTGTGTGTGTGTGTGTGTGTGTCATTGTAGCAGCAGCAGTAAAAAAAAAGGGGAAAAAACAGTCTCTACATATTTAAAGGAGGGAAAAAAGGGACCCACATCACATGGTTGTTATTCTCTCAAATCTGCCTCTCAGGTCACTTTGACAGTCCACTCTCTCTCTCGCCCTAGCTTACTCGCTTGCTCGCTCGCACACACATTCGCACACACACACACACTCTCTCGCTCTCTCTCTCTCTAGCACTCAGCTGCTCATTCCCTCCCTCTCTCTTTCTCTCTTACTCCCTCTCTCCTCCCACCTGAGCTGTAATTTGCAGGGCTGATGAGGGTGAGGGCAGAGCAGAGGCAGGAGCAGTATTCTCCTCACTCGACAACACGCACTCACTTACACACTTGGACACACACTCGCAGTGTGATTCAGTGTACAGCTACAACTGAGAGAATCTGATCCTTTGTGTGTGTGTGTGTGTGTGTGTGTGTGTGTGTTTGTGTGTGCTCTTTTTTTTAACCTTTTCTTCCCCTCTTTCTCTCTTTTCTCTTTTCCTCCCTCGCCGTCACTCACTCACTCCCTCCCTCCCTCACTCACTCACTCACTCCCTCTTCTCTCTCTCTCTGCTCCCTGGCGGTGTGTATATGTGTGTGTATGTGTCTGTGTGTGTGAACCGTGGGGATAACAGACGCTCATGTGAGCAGCCTCAGTGGCGGCAGCAGTGACTGGTGAGAACGAGGAGAGAGAAAAGGAGAGGAAGAGAGCAGGGATAACAGAGCCACCACCACCATCATTCTGATCGGATTCACACCAGACATGTGAGAAGATGTCCGTGGGCGGCTGCGCGTGTCCCGGTAAGTAGCTGCCGTGGTGATGGTTGTCTTTAACGACAGCCCTGCCGCTGCTGCCTCTGCTGCTGTTGCCAGCCGCTGACTTTTTCTGGTTGTTGTTGTTGTATTTTGGTTGGTGAGTGCAGCGGCTGCTGTGGCGTGACCAACTGGGGCAGAGAGATGGGGAAAGAGGTGCCCCGAGGCCCTAGGGCTCTGTTTGCAAAGGCTCATGGGAGGTCACCCTCTGCGATGGCTGATGAAGTGCAAAGAAAATACTAGGACATATGCAGCAAACATGCATTCTTCTTATCATCATACTCTTTTAGTTTCAAGATGAAACGCTGAAGATATTTGCTTGCGGCGCGCACATCTGTGCATGAAGTTGTTGCAGTGGCGCCACTAATGCAACTTCTTCCTCTTCCTCCACCAGTTGTTGTTCTTGCTGTTTCTGCTGTTGCTAATGATGCTGATGCTTTCTGACTAATGGCCCAGGTTAACAACAGAGTCCTTTATAAGTTACTCTCTCATCCAAAGTGGAAATCTGACAGCGGAGGTAGTGGAAAAGAAGAGAGGAGGGAAAAAAGGGATCAAAGTGTGACATTTAAAGGGCAAAGATCAGTGGCATGAATCAAAGGCTTGCATGATTGATTTTGCTCCTCTTTTCACAGAAGAGTTATTAATGAATGCTTGATGTTTCGTAGCTCACACAGGAGTATGCTGTTTAGGATATGTGAAGAGGGAGATGAGGGGATGCTCCTCTTGCAGGTACAGAAGCAGTTTTTATCACTGATATCAAAGTGGGGAAGAAAGTGCCCTGCTACATCTGTGGGACGTGATTTTTAAAGATTCAAGTCTTGTTCCTTAACCAAAGCATGGATGTATAATAGCCTTGTTAGGGAGCTTTTTACCTAGAAGTTCTCTTTAAGTTCACAAAACGAGGTCAGCAAGTGCACGGTCGAGTGGGAGAAGGGCAGACGCTGATCTTACTCTAACACAATTACTTGCACCTCTCTCTGTTCGCTGCTGTTTTCTGTGACATCTGAGGCTTCTTCATTCATGTTAAATATCTGTCTTTGGGGTTGAAGAAGTGTCAGTCATATCGCCACAGTCGTAGCTTCATAGGCCGTTTTCATTTTGCGCCATGATAACAAAACAGCCCCGCAGTCCGACTGTTGTATGTCACCATTTTATTAAAATTGGTTGAAGTTGAGTATCGGCTACAGGGCTTCTGGGAACAGCGCCACGGAGAGCGACCTGGAGGGAGTAATATCCGTCATATTAGGCCACCATATTGAGAGGCGTGCGACTTCTGAGGAACTCCCCGCAGTCCCCAAACAGTTGTGTTTAGGTGTGGGACGCCTGACAGCAAACAGATAATTCTTCTGGTTTTATTGACTTTAATCAGGCAGAGGTGGAAAGAACAAGAGAAATAAAGGTCTAGAAATAAACCCTGCACTGCTCAGCCTCAGGCAATATATTATTAAGTGTTACAGCGATTTATGTAGCACTCCTGATAGGATGTGTAGGACATGAAATATAATCCTATAGCTGCGAATGTATTCATAATCATGATAGATGCTCTCAGAATCTGCTGCTGTATAATTCTCAGCAGCAGGAGAGGAGGAAGGAAGTGTGATAAAGTTGTGAGCTGCTGTGTGTATTTATGTGCGTGTAGGGTGCTGCATAACCCTGACGTGGCCTCCTCTCTTCTCCTGCCTACCAGGCCACAGCGGCCACAGTGGTCAACCCTCAAACAGCCGGGATGTGGATAAAGAAATTTAGCCAACCACTCATCGAGTATCGTATTTCCCTGGTGCCAGTCTCGACTTTAGTCATTAGAGAGATGGAGCACTAACTGGTCCCATGTTTTGCGGTCTGGAAACTCTTTAGCATTGCAGATTATTTTAAAGGCGGAAAGTTTCGGAGAAGCAAACTGAGAGACAATGTCAGCTCGTCTTGGCTTGTACAGTTGCAGCTTGTAGACAGATGAATAGGAAGAGACACGACCGAGGATGACGGATCAGAAAGCTGGATAGTATAGAAAAATGTTGGCAGACAGATTTGGTATCAGCAAGGGCAAACTCTCTAGACGCACCAGATAACAATTTGTCTGGAGCGCACAATGGTACAGGGAATATGGTGCATCAGAGTTTTCGCCTGTGTGTGTGTGTGTGTGTTCAATCATGTGTTTTCAATCTCTGCGCAGCGCTCCGTGTTACAAAGGCAAACGCTGCCACCTCAGCCGTTAAACAAGCCTGCACAGCAGAGGCGAGAGCATTTGTTTAGAACCGGGCCTTAGCTATCTTGTGGTCAGATTGCATACTTAATCAACGTGGTCATGGAAATTTCCAAAAAGACGTATGACTGCACTCTTCTGCGCTCCACTTTTGCTCTCATATTGTTCTCTCTGGTGTTCCCCTTTTTGCTTTTGGCTTTTTTTTCTGTTTTCTTTTGTATTCTCTTTTTCATTTTCTCCTCATTTTTCTTTTTTTTTCTCACTTAAAAAAAAAAATTATTGACAAAGTAGCTTCTTGTCTGGTGACATCTTTCACTTTTCAGCTCCTGGCTTCATAGATGTCGACACATATTTAGCAAAACCCAAACTTTAAAAAGACAACACAACTGTGCAATCTTACTTTCTCATGCACATCTGGTGACCTTAAAGAATACGTGTGATTAATACAGCTTCAGTCACTCACACAGATACACATGTATACACAACATGAGGTAACTGAAAACCAATGTAAACACTGCCTCCTAAAACGGAACAATCACTTCCATTCATTCAAGTCAACTTCAAATGAACCCAAAGCTTGACCCTAAAGTGACGCTAGTTAATTTACACGCTTAAGTTGCCACCCTCTTTATATAATTAAAACACGATCAGAGACTCTGAGAAAGCTGACTAAATACAACAGCATGTAAAATGTGAAACTATATAATTTCTGCCTTTCGGTTGCTTTCGTCTTGTTCTCTGTTGTTTACATTCCTGAGCCGTGTTCAACGCACAAGGATCCTCCCCCTTCTTGTGTGGGCTCACAGTTTGTACGTGAGTGTGTGTGTGTGTGTGTGTGTGTGTGTGTGTGCGTCTGGATGCACACACACAGCATGTGTCCTGACATGTGGATGACATAAACAGTGGGCCGAAGTGTGTGAGGGAATAACTTTACTCAATGGTTATTGTGTTTTCTGCTTGGACATCAATTAGATGACTTCATACTATTCTACACTGACCTTACAGTAAAATCCACACTACTCTGTGCCCCCCTCACCTCTGTGACATCTCCCCCCCATACCTCCCCTGTCTCCCCTCTCCCACACAGTTTCAGTCTGCACTGTGTATATACCTTCATCCTTCTTTCCCCTCTCACCCTCCCCTCACTCCCTCTTTTTCTTTGACTCCTCTGATTGCTAGCGTATGTTGGCTGGCTGGCTGGCTAGAGTGGGGGAAGCGGTGGGGAGGAGTAAGGAGGGAGACGGGGAAAGGGAAAGAGAAGGAGAGAGAGCGACAGAGAGAGAGAGAGAGAGAAGGGGGAAGGGACTG
Source organism: Mchenga conophoros (assembly GCF_057382185.1). NCBI lineage: Eukaryota > Metazoa > Chordata > Actinopteri > Cichliformes > Cichlidae > Mchenga > Mchenga conophoros. Next base: position 34,393,107 of record NC_140531.1, read on the forward strand.
TGCCCTCTCATGCAGAGAGTCACATGGTGTCCCTGATTGGAGGAAAATGAGTAAAGACTGCAGCTCTGGCTGAAATGGCAACAGACAAAAACGCACAAAGGCTGAGCTGTTTAAAAACGGGTTGCACAACAAGAGAGCCTGAAGAGGAGGAGGGTGTGACAGAGGGGAAGAGAGAGGGAGTGAGCAGACACCGAGGAAAGATGTGGATTAAGGGAGGAAGAGGAGGAGGAGGAGGAAGCAGGAGAAAGGAGGGAGAAGAGGTGATGGGGGGGGGGGGGGGGGGCAGAGTGCAGAAGAGCCAAGAAAAGAGAAGCAAGTAGGAGATGAACACTGTAGGAGAGGGAGGGAGATGGAGTGGGTGAGACAGAGTGAGAGAGAGAGATCAGACTGTGTTTCTATGTTTTCTGCAAGGCTGAGCGGTGACGTGATTGGCTGAGGGTGTGTGGGGTGGGGGGGGCAGACCTGACTCTGAGATCAGAGACAGACAAAATGGCTCCCAGAGAACAGAGAACGCAGCATCAGGGCACTGTCATCTCCACTCACACAGCTGCCAGCTGACACCAGCCACCGCCACACACACTCGTGCACATCTGTCACACACACACTTAAATCTAAGCTACCTGCAAAATGCCAGGGAGAAAAGGGGGTGGCGGTGTTGGGGGGGGGGAGTGCAACAGTGAAGATGATGGATAATAATATAGATCATTAAGTTACTACAGCACATGCATGATTCTTTTGACACTTAAAGTAACACACTCATATAATATATTTCAATGCCAAACTGCCTCACAGCTGAGCCTTTTCCTGATTTAATCCCTTCACCTCTTGGCCTGTTATAACATGTGACGCACTTGCCGCTGAACTTCCCAGGTTGCAGTGTGTCTGTGTTTGCCTGCCAAAAAGATCCTGAGTAGGGAATTCACCCAGTGAGTGAGAAAAAAAACAAACTGTAGGGCAGCATGAAAACAAAGACACTGGCTCACTGTGGCCACGAGAGGGCGCTGCTATCAAAGGACAAGCTGCAGATTGTAGGTCAGTCCGAATTTTCCACAGTGATTTCTCCTGACTGTAAAGCAGATGAATGAGTGATGGATCTCTGCTGAGCAACAGCAGATCCATTTATATTCAGTGTCGCTTGTTTTGATTGTCGCACTTTTGTTTTCTCTTGCAAATGAGACGCATCAATAACAATTTCCCGTCTGACAGTTGAGCTGTAGGGTGCAAGAGATTCAGATCGTTTAAGTAAAAGCAGTCAAGTCCTTTCAAAGTAAAAGTCCTCACTAAAAAAAAATTACTTATAGTATTTAAAAACTATTTATTTTTCCGAACAAAATATCAATAGTCCCTGTGTTAAGCTTCATTATTTTGGACAGGGGACGTTAACATTATCTATGATTTAATAGAGGGAGAAATTAATAATTTATTAATATTAATCCTATTATACATTTTTTTTTAATAAAATAATTTTCTGAATGGATAAAATAAGCTTACTCAAGCTTTGAGCTTTACAATATCCTTTTTATTATCTAAATCTGAACACAGAGGGAGAAAAATAAGACCCAGTTGGGACTTAAGCGCCACTGAAATTAGTTTAATATCACTGTTTTGCACAGACTAGCTGACAAACTCAGCAGTATTAGTATTACATGAGGTTGGAGGGATAAAATTCTTATAAATAAGACCATTTGATACTGGTTCTTAAATGTAAGGGGTTTCAACTTCTATCCCTGATTGTTATTACCTATATTGCTTTTCTGTACACGCACGTACACACACACCCTGTTTTTGGGGTCTCCTGTGATTTAAATAGATAAGTCAAAATTACTTTAGACAGTTATTTCTAACTTTTGATTCCAGTGGTTGTTCATGTAAAGAAAGATTACAAAAACACCCAACAAGATATAGTAAAGCTGTTTTGTGATTAAAATTCTAGAGTGAGGCTACCTGTGCACATCTTTGACCAGGTGATATAGAAGCAGAACCTGATGTTTGTATTATCTTGAACTGATGTTAAAAAATCCTCCAAACATTAAAACATTCAGTGAGCAGCAGTTCTCTGCCCTGATAAATATTAGGAGAATGGACAGAAGGGTTCAAGCTGATATGAATGCAACAGTAACTCAAATAGTTGCTTATCACAACCAAAGAATGACAAAGAGTATCACTGAATGCACAACACGCCAAACTTTGAAGCAGGTGAGCTACAGCAGCAGAAAACCTATTCCTGTCAGATGAGAATAGGAAATCTGAGGCTTTGATTTGGACAAGTTGACCAAAATTGGACAATACAAGATTGGAAAAACATTGCCTCAACAAACAACATGAAAGCATGGATCCACCCTGCCTTTTACCAACAATTCAGACTGCTACTGGTGGTGTAATATGTGGGACATATTTTCTTGGCACACTTTGTCCCCCTTACTAGCAGCTGAGCATTGTTTAAATGCCACAGCCTACCATCTCCATCCCTTTATGACCACAGTCTACCCATCTTCTGATCGCTGCTCCCAGTAGGATATCATCCCATGTCACAAAGTCAAATCATCTTATAGTGGTTTCTTGATCATAACAATGAGTTCACTGTACTCTAATGTGCTCCACAGTCATAGAATCGAAATCCAACAGAGCACTTTTGGGATGTGGTGCAACAGAAGATTCACATTATGGACGTGCAGCAAATGTGTTATCATATCAATACGGACCAAAATCTCAGAGGAATGTTTCCAGCACCTTGTTGAATCTGTGCCATAAAGAATTGAAGCAGTTCTGAAGGGAAAAGGGGGTCCAACCTAGTACTTTGCCCTCATGTAATAACTAAGTACAACTCTTGAGATTAGGAATCTCTTTTGTGAGTGTGTCCTGGGCCCAGATGGGATGCTGTTCAGTGGCAGAAGTAACTAGAGAAAACCTTCCCAGGCTGAGGGAGATCATTTGAACTCCACAAAGAAATCCTCTTGCTGTGAGCCACCATGTTGCTAATTAATGTGAATGCTACTTTCTTCTGTTGTACGTTTCTCTGTTGAGATAAGACATTTTGCTTTAACCCTAAACCTTGAGTCCATTAAAATAACTACAGCTGAAGTTCTGCGTCAGTTAAGTGTCTGCAGCTCTTCTGGCTCACAGTCTCTTTGATCTAAAGCTGGCCACTGTTAGAGCTCATTCCTCCAAAAAGTGGCAGCTTGTCTTTTGGATCTTTTATCAGAGCTGAATCAGACAGAGAGATCTCTGTCCCCCCCCATCTGATCCAATAAAGGAGTAAAGAGGCCTGAGCTGCCAAATGTATCAAATCTGGCAGGCAGACACCAGTGAAACGAGCCCTAGAGACATGTAGCTAGCCTCCGTGTAGACAGTGTGTGCCACTGATGTGTCTAAAGTACTTATTTAATATTGTGAAGTGGGAAAAGTCGAGAAACAGTAGGCATGCTTTTAGCTTTGGGAAAGAAATGCAGTGAATGCTATCTATGAAAAGAGGAGTGGTTCTGTTTTCATTCCTGTTTGGGGAAAAAACGGAAAAAACAGCACTTAACTGATGTCACTCATTCTCCAGTTGGAACTCATCTTTGAGCTGGGATCAGCTCGGTCAGGGCTTTTTCTGCAGTCAAACCGACACAAAACTGTCCTGAGATCAGTGCTTAGGATTGTGCTGAAGGGAGGCTGGCGGGAATGGTTCTTATCAGAACTCTGGCAGATGCATGTGCAGTTGAGTTTCCTGTGGACTAGTAAGTGGAAGTGGCACATTGCACACATTTGCACATGTGCACGATAGCATGCACGCACACACATGCACATGCGAGGCAGACACACACACACACACAGACTGTAGGCATCCTCCTTCCCCCTCCTCGTGCCCCTGAGCCTGACAGTCTGGACATGGAAGATATCAGAGAGTGGGAGAGGCATGAAAACACAGACTCAGGCTCTGAGTTAGATCAGTGTGTAGCCGTGAAAGTGCATTTGTAGGTGACAAAATGGCGATGTCAGAACAGCTAGAGTCTGAAGGAGGTAAGTCTGTCTTGCTGACCTTTTCCTTTTTGCCTTTCTCACAGCTGACGAGGTAACAAAAACCTCTGAGGTCAAATAAAACGGTCGAAAAGAAGAATTTCTGATTTATCTTTTATTTAAAAGCAAGAACTAGTACAGCATATTTATACCAAAATGCTGTACAAGTTCAGTCTCTTACTCTCTTTTTATTGACTTTAACAAAGGTCAATTTAAACAGGTTGCACTTGTGGGTTTAAAGTGTAGGCTTAGTGAAAACACCATGTGTGTCCGCTTTGAGCACTTATTATACATGGCTTTATGGCTTTAGGTGTGAATGTTTAACTGCAGGAAAATGAGGCAAGCTGACGAAGCGAGGGTTGGGCAGATCTGTGTGAGTGTACCCGTGTGCCTCACTGGTTGGGGTGCTGGTTGAAGATAAGGCTGTCCCTATGCCTGAGAGCAAAGGAGATGGTGTGTGTAAGCCCTTCAAGCCTTATCCTGACACACCTCCCACCCCCACCTCCTCTCCAACACCCCACCACACACACATGCACTGGGGATTAACCCCGTCATGTACCATTTCAATGGGTGAGCTTGGGGAGACACACACACACACACAGGATTAACCCTTGTGTGTCCATTTCCATGGATGTTTCTTAGCCTCTCTCTCTGGTTGTGTCAGCAATGATTGCTCATGTTGCCATAGTGACAGGGGCCAGCCAATGTAAGATAGGCAAATCCACATAAGTCACCCACAACAGACACTCTTAGCTACAACAGACTACACCTCCCCCTGGTACTAGACACACAAAGATGCTGCCAAAGGACTGACAGCAGCCTCGTGAGCTGTGAAGAGCTCATGTCACAGGCTTACCATGGTCAAACCAATATACATAAAGTCAGCCCAGGCATCTTTGTTGCTGGTCGGGTGAGAGACAGGCCTTATAGAGGCTTATCCTCTCTACATGCCTGGCTCTGGGAGACAGTGCACTTCACCATACTCTGGATTTCATACATCAGAGTCTACAAAGAGGTTCATATTTGAGTTGCTGTCTTCATTTTGGGCATATAAGAGCAGCAGATCCCGGTGGGATAGATGTCCAACAAACAGATCCATCACTTGAAAAACATACACAAGTATTTTAAATGTATAAATGGAAAAAAGCATAAAAATAAAAATACAATAAAATGTATTACACCTAGATTCAGTGTATCAAAATGCCGGCATGAATTAAAAAATATAACATAGTAATAATAGTAAAAAGAAATCTGGATGAAAATGTGAGAATAATGTTTAAAAAAATGTGCAAAAATTGCATCTTTACTTATATCTACTGCACACATTTAAATGACTTATAAGTAACTGAGAATTAGATTATTGCATTAAAACTATCATGTATTTATATCATGTGTACAATGTAATAAAGAATCATGGAGCAACATGTATACGGGCACACAAACTGCATACCACTGCAAATACACCCCAGTGCAAGTCTGGTTCAGGATAAAATATTACACCATCAGAACAACAAATGGGATTTTAAATATCAGACAAAGGCAGCAAGTCATAACCCACTGAAATAACTTGTTTAACTGATGCTTGAAGTTTAAATTGTTCTGCATACCAAAATGTGTAAAAAGAAACTTAAAAAAAAATCACATTTCTACTCATGTCCGCTTTGGTGTATATATTTCCAGTCATTTATATGTGTTATCTATAGTGCAGTTAAAAGGTGAAGATGAATGTAATATTAATAATGATGATGATAATAATAATAATAACGACGCTGATGATAAATGTTATTATAATGTTGCAATAATGTCATATTACTGATCAGCACCAGTGTTTAGTCTCACTCCCTCTGTGAAGACCTGTTTACTGAGCAGCTCGCAACAGCGGCTTAATTTATGAATAAATCATTTATGAAACATTGTTTTCACTCCCAGTGTGCATGGGTGGTGTATTAATGAGAACCGTGTTCGTGCTGGTGGCTGTAACAACCTAAAGAGTGCAGCAGGAAGGGAAAGTTCTTTAGTGGGTGAAAGGAAACTACTTTACATCCTCGATATGGGATAATCTGTCTTTTCTGTCCTTTGGGGTTAGATGCTGTAGATCAAATAGTTTGCGTGTTAGATATGACGCTTGCATAAATATGGAAAAATTGCTGTCCTAATACTGCTTGTTCTTTTTATATCACAACTTTGGACATATGGGTGAGATCTCTGCTGGCTGTGATCTGAATATCTGATTATTATTTGAGGCGATTTAAGCAGATTTAGAAGCCTGTGGGATTCTCCTTTTGGCTTAGTGCTTTGTGTGTGTGCGTGGATCTGTGTGTGTGCGCGCAGACTCAGAGAGGAAAAGAGGGTATAGAGATTCCTGATGTTAGGGGATTTACTCGTCCACCTTGGGCAGTTCAGCATACAAACTGAAAGGCAGAATTAACTGACAAACTTATTCTGCTGTCTTTAAGTGTAAATTTATAAGATCTTGGTGTACTTTTGACCAATGGGACTGCTCCACTGCAAATGTATGTGCATCACGTTTGCATCCTGCTTGGGCCCAGGGTCTTGGTTGTCACTGCCTCAGCTCAAGCTGATTGCAGCAAGCCTATGTTCACTAATTAGGTAAACATGACAGCCACTTTGCAGTCAGCATGATCTTTGTCTCCACGCTCATCTCCACTGAGTTGCATTAGGACAATTCTCATCTGTGTCAGTTACAAGGAAGGGATATGGGATGCAGGGAGGAGGAAGGGAAAAATGCTTACCAGACAACCTTTATGTGCAGTTGTGCATTAGTGGGGGGAGGAGGAGCAGAAGTGGGAGAGGGCGGCTGGCGGTGCTGGGCAGAGGAGAGAGGAGCAAATGCATTGCAGAGGGAGAGGAGGAGGAGGGCCTACAGCTATTGTTCATGTCCTCCCGTGAACAAAGGGCTCATCGGGGTCCATATGTAAACCCACAGCAGGCTTCAGCCCACTGACAAGGCCTCATGCGGGACAAAACATAACCGACCGACTCCCGCAATTTAGGCCTTATTCCGTTTGGAGGAGATTTTTTTATTGATCCAATTCAAAGGGACGTATTGTGTGGGTACGTTGCGTCCAGCCAACCGCCGTCCAGCGGGCCTATCCGTTTTTACGCACGGAGCGTACACACGGTCTATCAGCACGGATCTGTAAACATCAATTTTCTGATAGGACTTCTTTGCAGGTAAAGGGTCGCCTTTCCTCCAAACACACTACTCGACTCTAACGTTTAGCTTTTTTAACGTTTACAGTTGGTGTAGGAACTGCCGCCGGTGTAATTGCTCCTCTTTTTGAGTGCTTTTTCGTTGCGAAGGGATTTAACGCTAAGGCGTTAGCAGGAAGGCTAAAACCAGCTAACTGGTTACAAACAGTTTTCAGGCTAGCTGACGTTAGCCTACCTTGCAGGCCTACGAGGCAGTGTTGTACACAGTCACCGTCGCTGTGGTTGAGGGGATCGGGATTATGTATTGTGTCTTGTTTGTTCACATAAATGTATTGCTTTTCAGATTATTATTGTTTGGCGTTTTGTTGTTAAGCTCGCTCGAGTCCCGTAAAAAATTTAGCCTAGCTAGCAACTATATGCTAGCTTGGTGCCATTCTAATTGCCTTTGTAGCAACTCTACATCCAATCTTCTTTAGCAGTTAAATTTATGAAGCATAGATGCCGAAATAACCTAAACCGGTGTCACTTTACGTTCAAAGTTTAACAATGTGGTTCAGGTTTATCCGGCTCACAAATTCCGTTTGGATACTTGTCCCTTATCTTGTCCCTTGTACCAATCATGGTGGCAGTCTTGAGTGGCAGGAGTGCACAACCACGACAGGTTATATCCCCATTTAGAGGAGACGTGATGTTGGGTGGATTTTTGGCGGCTGAGCATGAAGAAAAGTCAATAGTTGAGTGTTTTTTGGCATCCGTGCCAGTTTGACAGATGATCTGCTCTAAAAGTTTCTGTCCACAAGCAGATGTGTGTATTTTTAATGTGTATGTTTCTGTCGACATTGTGTACTGTGTGCTTGTAAAAGAGAGGAACACGATTCCCAGTGGAGGAAGTGGAGTCCAGCTGATGTGATTGTGACTGCCTGTCATTAACCGCTAACGGGAGAGGAGAGGAGCTAATGGAGCTCTCAACAACTAATGGACACACAAAGAATCGATTATTTATTTATTTATCTGTCTTCTGGTGGTGCATCCAGCCCATAGCATAGTGTTGCACATAGTAAACAGCTTGTTTTTAACTCGATTTGAAGCCAGGGTTTCAAATAGATGAGTGTTTTATTGCCTTTTCTTTTTAACTTTTTAGAAAGATGGAAATGTTTTATGGCTCTATACTCTTTACGGAAAACTTTTTTATTAATTTACCTCTGGGTCTGTAAAAGCTGTGATCGCTGCTGTTATTCACAACATATTTGAATGCAATTCCTCCTTTCACTAGAATGGATTTCATAAGGATGCATAGATTAGTGATTTATAGGAACAACATCCTAATGTGTGTGACTTTAAAGGTTAGGCAGCCTCTGTCTGCCCACCTCACCACAGTGTGTCTGCAGATATGTGTTATGAAGTGTTACTAGTACTTTTTACTGGTTTAACTGTTTACTATACATCTTACGTCACTGTGTTCTCATTTCATAACAAACTTTCCTCTGAGACAAGTCCCCCTCTTTGGTTATATCTTTCCTTCAGACATACAGTGACATAAATATGTTTAATATGCAGAGACACCACAGAGAGATATGAAGGAGGTGGGGCTTCACCATGGTGACGCAGAGGTCGTGACCCAGAGGCCGCCACGCCTGGATGGCCTTTATAAGAGAGCCAGGCAATTAGAGTAGAACAGGGACTGGATCTTTATGTGTGTGTGTCAGTGTCATCAGTATGTTTTCTCTTGTGTTTGGGGTTCCTTCTGACTTACTGTTTAGTACTTCATGGTAAGGCACCAGTTTCTATGGTAGTGCTGCATGAGGCTTCTTCCATTGTGTTGTTTTATATTTTAATGCCCCAAAAATGAGCCATTCAGGGAAGACCATGGAATGAGTGCAGTTAAAACTGGACCATACTGGTTATTTCAGGCTGATTAGGCATCAGAGGTGTAACAGTTCTCCACTTTTTACTTTGGTTTTCAAAAAAAAACAATTTTTAGCACAGGTCCAGTTATTCAATCATGATTGGATCATGGACCAAAAAAGAAACTATGTATTTATGTATCGCCGCTTCAGTTTTTAGCCAGATAATCTTTAAACCTGACAACTTTACCATACTAGCATGCTTCAAGTAGGTAAGGCAAGATCTGATGCCGTATCGTGGGCCTTTGCATCTTTTCAATCTCAGTATTACAGATTCGTACAGCCCTGTTCGACATCATCATCTTTGGTTTTGTTGGTTTTTTTCCCATAACCTCAGCTTTATCAATATTGAAAAGTTTACTTTTTTTTTCAGTTAATAAATTTTTTATCTTTATCTTTTGTGTCTAAATTTGGCATGCTTACTATACACACGTCATGTTCTCCGTCAGGTCACAAGTTTTCATCTGCCATAAGTTAAATATAATAATGTATATTACAAATATATACGTCACTTCTATTCCAGGCTGTTCCTCCAAGTCGTTCAAGCTGTACTCCCCCAAGGAGCCCCCCAACGGTAGCACTTTCCCCCCTTTCCACCCCGGCACCATGCTGGACAGAGACGTGGGGTGAGTTTAATTTCTGTGCTGTGTTTGTAAAGCTTGCCAAAAATTAGTCTAGCTGACTGCTTATGGGGCCAACTGTGTTGTTTTTAAAGTATGTTTTCTGTTAGCTGTCAAATGTTTTTCAAATGCTTCTGTGCATTCAAACTGTTGTCGCAAAGTTTTTGCAGTGCGTTTACAATAACCTTACAAGTTATCGACTTAAGTAGCATTATCCTCACTTTAGCTGTCTCAGCTCCGCTCTACAAACACGACGAAGGAAATCTTGTATCTTTGCATAATTACTTTAAGCCTTTAATTTAAAATCAAACCAACAGATAGAAATCCTCCTCAGTCTGTTTTCCCACGTTTTGTGAGGGATCAGTGTAGCCACTCAATGCTTGCACATTCATTTCAAAGTGTGTAGAGAGATGAGCACATGCAGTAGGTGTGACTGTGAGCACATCAGTGTTGCAAGAGTGTGTTATATTAGCTGAAGCTGGCGTGAAGCGTGAATTTTCCTGGGAAATTTTAGTTCAATATTTATTTAATCCATCCATTTTTATTAGTTACTTATGGTACTTACGGGCGAGGGGGCACAGCCTATCCCAGCTGAAATGGTCAATCACATAGCAACACAGAGAGATGACACACTCACGTCCCCATCTATGGCCAATTTAGTCTCGCCAATTACTGTAACATTCGTGTCTTTGGTCTCTGGGAGGAAGCCGGAGTACTCAGAGAGAACGCACACAGGGATTGGGAGAACATGCAAACCTCAATTAATAATTGAATGCATTATGCTTTAAAAAAGCATCAAGCCTTGAGATCATCTATTGGCATAATAATGTAATAACTGAGTGATGCTACCTTCCAGTATCAGATCCTAAATATAAGCCGTTTTTCAAAGTGTTGCATACGTTGTACAATATTACCACGCACTGGTAAAACACCTTTAATATATGAAGGTTTATTCCTTGTATTTAAGTAAAGGGGGGCCCGCTGATCTTCTGTCATTGAGTGAACATTTGCATCAGTACTGCTGTAATCCAGAGTAGAAAAATGTTATTCATTCATCGTTTACGCCACGAATTATAAAGGCAATTACCTGCTGAGCTACTGTGAGCAATGTTTAAACTGTTAACTGCTGTATGAGGTGAAAATTTACAGCCAAAAAATTGCATTGAATTGTGTAGCTCAGTAAAGTTGGAGAATATCGTTGTTTTTTTAAATTTTGGTTGTTTTTCCACCCGTTGTCATTTTGCAATAAATAAATAAATGAATCGGCTGCAGTTGTTGATTGTGTCTGTGCATTTGAGAATTGATATTTACCGTCTCATCCAATTTTTGCCATGTTTGGCTCATGTCCCGGGGTTGTAAAGGCAGACTAGCTCCTTGAGGAGAGCATATTAGCACTATAGCTGAATGTAATAATGTCTCTGTCTCCTGTTTCTCTACAGCCCCACTCCAATGTACCCTCCCACATACCTGGAGCCAGGAATAGGGTAAGACTACATTGTTTCCCATTATTCCAGGCAGGTTTAAAAACCGTAGTAATACAAATACAGATAAGATTGTGAGATTTTTTTTCCCTTCTCTTAATTGCCTAGAGATCTTGCAGTAAGACTGTAAACCTCAACTGGGTTAAACCCTGCTAAATCTAAAGAGTCTATGAGAGCTGTAACCCTACTGCATTTTGATGACTGTCAGCTTTTGTGTTCTTTTCAATTTGTTTCTTCCAGGAGGCACACACCATATGGCAACCAGACAGACTACAGAATATATGAGCTCAACAAACGACTACAGAACTGGACAGAGGTTTGTGTGCATACACAGCCACATACATTGACGCTAAACGCCCCCAAAAAGGTGTTTAATGGATAACTTTCTCCTCTCTACAACGTAGGAGTGTGACAACCTGTGGTGGGATGCATTTACTACAGAGTTCTTTGAGGACGATGCCATGCTGACCATTACTTTCTGTCTGGAAGATGGACCCAAACGTTACAGTAGGGAGCTGTTTGAATGACACAAATCAGATTCAGATTTTCAGAATCAGGTTTTTCAGATTCCGATTTCTTCTTACAGCAATTGGCCGGACGTTAATCCCGAGGTACTTCCGGAGTATATTTGAGGGCGGTGCCACTGAGCTCTACTATGTACTGAAACATCCCAAGGAGTCCTTCCACAATAACTTTGTCTCCCTCGACTGTGATCAGTGCACTATGGTCACACAGAATGGAAAACCCATGTTCACACAGGTGTGTATGTGCAGGGGATGGGGACAATGAGGTATTGGGGACAAATACAGCTGGTACTTCTAAAAACTGATATTTAAAGATGAAATTTCTGTCTATGTCCATCAGAGTAATTCTATTTCGAGACAAAAGTTGAAATATGGAGATTAAAGTTGTTTCAAGAAAAATGGAGTCGGTGGAATCTTCATAATTAACTTTAGTAAAAAGGAAGGAAACAATTTCTCTTTTAGCACGTAGACGTCAAAAAGGTGGTGCAGGAAGCTGCAGCTGCAGAAGGAAAAATAAAAACACTCGGAAGAGTGGATTTGCACAAAATGTAATGGCTGGCAGTGGACAGATGCAAGGATATCAATAGTTCCACCCTCATCCAATAAAGTGGATGTATGCTGTATCACAAGACAGTTGATCAATTTGTTTCACCAACTCATCTAAATAAGGCATTTTGGAAAGGGTATAGAAATCTGTCTTGAAACAATAACTGTAATCGCCACATTTTGACTATTTCTCATCTTTAATCTCGAAATTTCAACTTTATTCTCAAAGTGATCAACATGTTTCTTTTCTTAATTTGGCCCTAATACTCAATAAGATGTAAATTTAGCTTCTCTCACTTTAAGGCACTTTTCATCTGATTGGCTGTCCATTACAAACAGCAGATTGGAGCATCTGGGTTTAGAGCCGTGTCCCTGAAATAAACGTATCAGGAATATTTCCTCTTATTAACATACAGATACATAAGTTTAGAAATAAAATAAAAAATAATAAAACCGATTGTGCAGATCAAAAACTGGTCGTCTCCTCGAGTTACCTGCATGCTACCACAGCATTAAGGACGTGGTTAGTTGCCGTTTTAATCAGATTTTATGAGTGTTTCGTGCATTCTGTCGTGCACAGAATCTCTGTCCCAGGCTCTCCGCAAGTGATTATTAACTTGGTTGACATTGCATTGATGATAGATGTGACCTTCTCTTTCCACCTCTCTCCACTCTTATTTTGAGTATAATTACTGTCCCAAAAATGGAAGGCAACATGCAGCTTTGTTGATCATGAACTTGGCTCATATCATTGTCCTTTTCTGCAGACAACGTAGGGATTTGTTCTACTCGTGTAGTGAGAATCTGATATTCTGTATAACAAGAATTATTTAAAAAAGTATTTTCGAAAAATTTCTTAATGAATTCCCTGCTGCAAAAAACACTAATCTTTAAATGTGTAAACATGTACCCACTCCTGCATAGATTCTATTCGTCTCTCTTCGGTTGTGTACTAACTCCAGTTCTCTGATCTTCTGCAGGTGTGTGTAGAAGGGCGCTTGTACCTGGAGTTCATGTTTGACGACATGATGAGGATAAAGACGTGGCACTTCAGTATCCGACAACACCGTGAACTCATTCCTCGTAGTATACTGGCCATGCATGTGAGTGAATGCAGAGGAAGTAGGAACCCACACCGGCACACGCTGTTTGCTAGATTTCTAATCTCCTTTCCATATGTTCCAGGCCCAAGACTCTCAGATGCTGGACCAGCTGTCCAAAAACATAACAAGATGTGGCCTGTCGAACTCCACCCTCAACTACCTCCGAGTGAGTACAGTACATGTGCAACATTTGGATTTGGAAAAATGTTCTTTCCTTGTGTCTTGATCGTGGTCCAGATGTAATTTCGTAAGAAAACATTTCCATCTCTGAAAACTTTACAGGATGTTAAACAGTTAATTAGGGACATTGAGTAACCTGCCAAACAGCAGCATATGTTATATACAGCATCACTGAGTAGAGTGAGAAGACTGTTCAGAGCAGTTCCTGCTTTTAAAGCACTTTGAATGATTACCTTCTGGTTTATAAATGAATATATAGTTTGTAGTCAAGGTGTGTACAAACTGGAGACTTTATTTTTGGATGCTTTACAGATCCTGTGGGGTGACAACCAACATAAGCACATTGTGTTCATGTACAGTAAAGATACAAGAATGGTTGAAATGGTTTATTACTAAAAACTGACCCTGTATGTAGAGCGTTTTTGACTAGTAGTGTCTCTGGAGAGCAGTGCTTTGCTTGAATCTCTTGTTTTACAAGCGTGAAGCTGCTGCTTGTTGACAGGAACCTTTAAAACTTTAAGGGGATATTATAAGTCATCATCTTGGCAACATTTTACCAGCATCTATGTCTGCATAATTTACATTTCATTCAACAGCTATTTCCCCATTTGCTTTTAAAAAAAGGCTCTTCATCCTCTACCCGACTGTGCAAATAATCACAGCTGTTTATTAAATTTTGTGTGTGAGACATGAGAAAAATACTGCCTCTTTAGTTATTGGTGACATCCCCTTGCAGAACAGTAATGCTTTAAATGTTCTTGTATGCTTGACAAACAGGCCCAGTTGGATACTAGCAGGCTGTTTGTTTTTCTGCATCTGGCGTGCCTCTCATTTTAAACACAGCACGCAGCACCACCTCACATCCATGTGAAAATTGATTGGAACATGAGCTTTAGATGCCTCTGTAGTGATTAAGCCACTCTAACGTTGCCGCGAAGTGATAACAAATTGTTTTGCTTGATGTTTTATCCCATCGCATTGTCTGATCTCAAACTTTCAAGTCAACCAGTGATGGTAATAATGCTGAACACCAGCTGATAATGCTGGTAATAAATCAAGCGGAGCATCTCTAATTACCTTGAAAAATGGGTAATCACTAACCTGTGGCATCTCCTCTGTTCCTTCCTCTAGCTGTGTGTGATTTTGGAGCCCATGCAGGAGCTGATGTCCAGACACAAGACCTACAGCCTCAGCCCCAGAGACTGCCTCAAGACCTGTCTGTTCCAGAAATGGCAGAGGATGGTGGCACCACCTGGTAGGTGAACCGCATGATTAGATAGGACACGCAGACACGTTGATATGTGGTAACTGGATGTGTAACTTTCTCTCTTTATTCCTTATCTGTAGCTGAGCCATCAAGACAAGCCCCTAACAAACGGCGGAAGCGTAGGATGTCAGGCGGCAGCACCATCAGTGGAGGAGGAGGAACTAACAATAACAACAACAACAAAAAGAAGAGTCCTGGTAGTGGCTTCCCACTGTCCAGCCAAGTTCCGGTGAGTGCTCTGGTGCCATCTAGTGTCTATCATTTGAGCAGACGTTATCATTTTGCTCTTTGATAAACTGCTCCATGGATTTGCTAAGGAGAGTTCAGATAATCGTGGCAACAAAAAAGCGGGACTCAATAAACCAAAGTCATTCTGTGTACAAAAATATGAGGACTGACTCAGATTCTGTAATCCTAACCCTAACTAAAACACAGTTGAAACATCTTGTTACTGACTGAGCTAGTAGAAGTACAAATGTCACTTTTAAACCCTCTCATGTTTTTGCAAACACCTCATCAGGGTTCATTCTTGTTTTGTTTAACTGTAAGATAAACTTGTGCCATTTAATGCATTTTTAATATAGCCGGGAAAAGTTACTAATAGCAACCCAGGAAAATAAAAGCACTGTGCTATGACTTTTGGGTGAGTTCCATACTTTCATTTTCATGGTAGAAAATGTATTAATTTTCTTTAAATTCAGTTGTTGTCATTAGTCTATAGCCATTACTTTTGGAATTAACATTTTAGATGTTGCTTGACTGTAATCAGGTCAGAGCAAGTGTTTTAACAGTAAATACATCTTTATTATTAACAGCTGGTTGGTCAAAGTTCCTGCTAAAACTACAGCAGGTGCAAATGAGAGGTGGCTTTACAGGGGGGGATTCAGAGGCACTAAATGCATCGCTTGTATGATATAAAATCGTATGCCATCTGTTCTAAGATATTCATGTGGTCTGATTGTTGTGCTGTTTTGTAACTCCGTAGGATGTGATGGTGGTGGGAGAGCCCACTCTGATGGGAGGGGAGTTCGGCGACGAGGATGAGCGTCTGATCACACGGCTGGAGAACACACAGTTCGACGCTGCCAATGGCATAGATGACGAGGACAGCTTCAACAACTCTCCGGCGCTGGGCTCCAACTCGCCTTGGAACAACAAGGCTCCTTCCAGCCAGGAGAGCAAGAGCGACAACCCCACCTCACAGGCATCACAGTAGAGCCCAGAGCCCCGCATCCTCAACCTAACCCCTCCCTGTCACTCCTAGGCCCCCACCCCACCTCAATAGCCATGACTGCAACAGTAACAGTCCATCATCTGCTCTCCAATCCAAACACCACTGTAGCGCTCAGATTCAAGCACAGGTAGCCCGAGGGGGCTCGGACTGTTTTGCCGAGCTGGAGGAAGTTTCACAACTTCGATTATTGCGGTGACTTCCTGATAATTAGGCACTGTGTCCCACCTCTCGCTCCCTTTTCGTCATTTCATAGACAAAAAGTCCCATCTGCTCTTGCCAATTTTCAGTTTTGGATGGCAACCGGGTAGCACGAGTGATGATTTAGTCCAGGGGAGAACTGTGCACGCTAAAGTATCCATACTGAAGTTCACATGTAGGAACAGGTGGGGTGGAGGGGAAGGTGGCAGTCGGGCTTCAAGATGGTGGCGAGTCGCTTAGGGACGACTCGTCCACTCCTACGCTAAACATGCCTCTGGATTCTGGTCTGCTCTGCTGATGTGCGGGTCGCCCATAACGTTTGTTAATAGAGTGTGTGTGTGGGTGTGCGCTTGCATGCGTGCGAGTGTGTGTTTGTGAAAGTTTTGAGAAGAGAAAAGCAGCAGCGTGAGTTTAATGGTGGCTTTGCTGAAGCAGATGGACCAGGATTTAGAATCGGTATGTAAAACCATTTGAAATGAACACACTAATAAGAGAGGTGAAATGTGGCACTAGGGAAACATCAAACACACAGACGCGTGCGCGCACACACAACCACACATAATGATCGAAGGATTTTGAGTCCCCCTAGTGCCCAAATATCTCTGATTAGACTACAGTGAATGCAGTCTTTCAAACAGAACATTGACAACACACACACATGCACAGTCTTACACACACACACACACACAGTTACACATTTTAAGAGTTTTTATACAGTATATATTTCCCTAGAATGTTTTTTAATTTGTATTAAACGCCTTCATTTCAATTGTTACTTTTTTATTTTCTACCAATACTGAAAAAGCTACAGACCAAGGAGCAACACAGGACTTTTATCCCTTCCCCCTCTAAAATATATTGTTTTTATCTTTTATGTTTATAAAAGAGAAATACTTTAGTGTGGATGTTTTTATTTTGTCTTTTTGTTCCTTTTTTTTTTTTTTTTTTTCCTTTTGAGATTTGAATTTTTGTGTATTTGTGCTTGTATATTTAAGGTAGTAGCAAAGTTCTGTCTGACTGTAATAAAATGTATTCTTACTTAGATTTACCTAAAGCCATCCCAATCTAATGTAAAGAAACAAAAATAGGAAAAAGGAGAAAATTCATGAACCCGTCCCCTCTACCTTCCCACCTGCTCTCTTTCCTCCTCCCTCTTTTTTAAAAATGTAAATTACAACTCCCCCTGGGGGTACAATGCCACCATAGAGAGATGGTTTTACTGTTTATTTTCTTTAATTTATTCAGAAATTCAGTCATGTATTCATCTATACAGAAAGTGATTTTTTTTTTCACTTAACATTCACAATTTTGTGTATTACAACTTGATGTCAAGTGAATGTGCTCGCTGAACTTTAGTTATCCGGTGACTTTCATGTTTCGTCACTGGCTAAACAGATTTTTTGTTTTAAGAAGTTTTCTGTCTAAATTGTCTTTATTTGTATTCATAACCAGAATCATACACATCTTCTTAAACCAGCCTCACATTGAGTTCAGTCTGCATATTTGGTAGCAATGCTGAGTCTGTAAAGTCTAATAAATGAACAGCTGAAGCTCTGTCATTGTTTTGTACATTTCCATTTTGTTACTGTTGAATCCAGCAGCAGTTATGACTGAGTTTGAATGGTGACTTGTACCTTCTCCAGACCCTGTAGGAAAATCATTGTTTGATATATATTTTTTTGATTTGGTTAGTTTCTGCCCTTGATAATTAATGTATGGTACCAATAAAAAGATACATTTTCACTTTAAAAAGCTTCTTTGTAGTTGATTGTACTAAATTTTACACTCAAAGCTTATTTAAGCCAACACTGTTTTTTAGTTGCATGTTGTGTCCTTTTGGCTTACATAATTTTAAACAACATTATGTAGTGAATATTTCGCAAACACAAAACAGCTTAAACCCTGTTGCATATCTGGTTACTGTTTATTGAAAGCTTATTTTTGGATAAAACTTACACACTTTACTTTGTGTGTTACATAGACTGATCTGCTTTCATCTCAAGACAAGTGAGACCATATAAGCTAAAAAGCATAAGAAAATGACTCATCAAACACATGATCAACTGCCTGGTTTAGGAAAAAGTGCAGTTACAGCAATATGTTTCATATTTTCCGCTTTCGATCACAACTCGAAGACTAAGCGGCATTAGATTGCTGTTAAAAAAAATGCACTGGAAAAAAAACAACAACAATGCCCTTTTGTGCAAGATTACTATTTTAAAGAACTAGAGGCGCTAACTGGACACTTTATTGGGTAGGTTCTCTGGTATATCACGTTATGTAACTTTATGTTAAATTACCTAGAACCTGGAGTATGTCCTCTCTGGAAGTCCATAAAAATGCACCTTCTTGAATTCCACATAGGAGGTGTTGATACTCTGGGTTTCCTTCATGTAAACTGCCTTTAACAGCCTCTCTACATGTTTAGTATGCTGTTTACTTTTGTGGCGCAAGAATAAAAAAATAATTTAGGAACGGTAGCAAATTTTTTTTTGTAGTTGTCAATGTTAAAAACCCTCCAAATCTTCAGAAGATTATTTTGCATTAGTGAAACATCTCAAAAACAAAACAAACAAAAGCAATGGTTTTGAGTTTTCTGCATACAACAATCATGAACCCGTCCTCTCTACCTTCATACAGTAGCCATAGATGCCCGGGGTGAAAAACAGAAAGCGTTGATGACAAATATTTTTGTTGCTCTCCTGCCTGTCTCCTCGGTAGTTTATGAATTATAGTACATCCCTCTGTTTTTTCTGAAACAGACCCTTTAGAGCGCAGCTCCTGTTCTAGGAGCCAGTGTGAATTTGTCTGTCTCACAGGCTTGAAGCTGTCCTTCTGGGTGTCCAAAGCCTGCAGGTATTCTGCCCTACCGGGTGGTTAATGGCTGTCAATCAAGTCTACATGTGCCCTGAAACACACATCTACAATAACATTGATGGGGAGAAGAGAGAACCAGTAGGCTTCTGACACCAAGGAACCAGAGATGTTGCCCTTATTGGTGAGACAGATTTCATATCTGTTCAGAGTGGCAACCAACAGTTCTGTCATTCAGGTTTCATCATCAGTCCTTTGTTTATGTAACAAAACCCCCCAAATCAACATCAATAATGTGCCTTCTTCACCCATTCAGTACCAAAAAGCTTTGTTTTTTTCCAAATTGTTTCCACTTGTATTTACAGAAGTGAAATCAAGAGGCTCACTGTGGGTTACCAACATCCTTCAGACATTTACATACACCCTGCCTACCTACCATCATTATTTTTAAACAGGTATTTATTCCTCTTATTGTGCCACATGGTACCTTCACAGCTATAAAGGCTATCATTTGATCTTCTGCCGGGTCAAAGAGCAGACAGTTGGGACACAATAGAAGATTTGGGGAGAGTCAATTGTCTTTGTAAGTCCCAGCAGAAAAAATTATGTATGACTAATTGGGACGATGCACAGTTGGGAGACCAAAAAACAAACAAACATGTGCTGGAACCAAGGCCCTGAGCTGGCCTGGTGTTTGGCTTTGCAAAGTGTAAAATGGGCTGCTGTATTAAAAAATACTAGTTTGGTTTATTTACAGAAACTCTACATGTGAAAGTTTTGCGCCTTTCTACTGTATTCTTTTAATGCACATCAAATGTGCATTAATTTACTTAATTTAAAAACTAAAATATTATTTTTCAAACTGCACTTATTTTTTTGGGACATCTCAGACTTGTCTATATAATAATAGAAAACAATTAAAAAAGAAATAATGCCCTCTGCTGCCTGAAAAGTTTTAAGACAATGGGGTGTGAGGTGTTTTTATCCCATAATTATGGAATGGTTTTACTAGCGTAGCCCACATGAAATCAAATGTGTGGATGAAGTGAAACAAGTCTGACAGACACTCATGATAGAAAGAATAACATATGTTAAAGAAATTAGTAATAACGAGTAGTTAGTCTTTTGCGAGGCTCATTGTTTGCAACAGGCTTAATTATAAATGACTCATGAATAAAATGAATCATTATGCTCTATGGCAGGATAATTATGAACTAATCATTAACTAAAGATTCACTAATGTAGTGTCTCTCACTTTGATCTCTAGTAATTAGTTATTTTCTATTACATACTCACTGTCTATGACGTATTGGTCGATAATGAAAAGATATTATTGATTATTGATTCTTTATCAAGTTCCCTCTTGATTGTTGATAGAGCTCATTGTGATTATTCAGCAGTTTGAACCCAGTGTATAAATAGTGACTCAGGTGTGTAAATGCTCCACTTACATGATTCTGACTATGACTTAAAGCTGGCAAACAACCATGCAAGCATTTATATTTGGATCTTATACCATTCTGATGTACAGAACATTTTAGACCCCTCTTTAACAGTTATTAGGGAAGTACTTTTGAATGATGCATCAAACTGTTCCAGATGAATTCTGTACTTGTTCTTTATTAACTACATTGTTACAATATTGTTGTGTTATTGGATTATCTTGAAATATATCATAGTATTTTTGCATTATTAGCTGTCTGACGCTGCCCACAGCTTCATTTAAAACGTGAAATCTAGTGAAACTCTCTTTCAAAGGTCTTTATGTCTGCTGATGTGTTACAACAGAACTATTGAGCTGTGCTGGCATCAAGTAGCTGGCAGACAGAAATGACTGCGGTAGTGTTTAACTTTCCTTTCTGTTTCATCATCAATTTTAACCTTAACAAAGAGTTTCAAGCAATGAGCACCTGCAAAGTTAAAACCTTCTTAATGTTCTCTCACACTCTATAAACCCAGTTTCTCTCCTCTACTCCTTTCTCATTAGGTTCTGATTTTCTTCCACTCTCTTCCTTCGTCTCCTTCTCTGTCTAATGACGCAGTAAAAGCAGAGCTTGTCTAATTTATTTTGGAAATTGAGGTGGTCCATGTACTCCTTACCAGAAATATTACCCCTTGATTGTAAAAGTTAATTTACCAAAAACGCATGAGGTCAAAATATGGACGCATTAACTACTGTTTTGAACTACAGCCAAAACCATTGGGAAATATATTATCTTGGTCCTGAGAAACAGGTCTACCATAAAGACGGCAAAGCACTTGCTCTAATTCACAGATACAGACAAAATGAACGTGCAGTATGAAGTAGTTAAAAGGGAGTTCATTCATCTCAACTCACTGCATAATTTCCACACAACTCCATAGGAAGCAGTCACATAAATATGACAGAAAACTGCTGCTGAAAAGCCATTAAAAGACTGTAACTTTTACAGAAATAAAACTAAGATGTGAAATTAAGCTCCAGGATTTTAATGTACTGAAAATAAATTACAGTCAGAGGTGGGTAAATGTTTATTTCTGCTACCGCAAGCAATCTTTGTGGTATAAAGAAGAGCTTAATAGTTGGACTGTAATGAAGGCCACAAGCTGAAATGAGCTGGGCAAACAATAAAGTTACATACTTTAAGACAAGCCTTAACCCTTCAGACTGTATGCTCTTCTCTCTGAACCTTTGAGATATGTGAAAATATGCCAGAAAACTCTTAAACATTTATTTGCTGTGTCAATTATTTTTTACATTTACTCATCAGGGGCTTGGACACATTGATACTCTTAAATGCTTAGTGAAACTTTCAATTTTCTATGGACCTAAAATTTCCTATCACTAATTTGATATTAACTGGAACAGACTTATAAAATGATCTTTTCATCGTCTGGAAAAAGGGTGTTTGATTATGTAGTTTTGCTGCTTTTCCTGCCTTGTTTAAAAGCAACATGACTGCCAGAAAAGAGGTCAGGTGACCATTTCACGTATGAGCTTTGCTGTTTTCTGGAAGTGTATTATTACCTCACTCAATGTCTTTATAAACACAGTTTTAACAGAATTTAATAAATCGTCACAAACATCTAAGTGTTAATAGAATACACAAATCTGTCGCATCATAAAAAGTACTGTAATCATTTTAACACTTTATTTG
Source organism: Mchenga conophoros (assembly GCF_057382185.1). NCBI lineage: Eukaryota > Metazoa > Chordata > Actinopteri > Cichliformes > Cichlidae > Mchenga > Mchenga conophoros. Next base: position 34,415,288 of record NC_140531.1, read on the forward strand.
TTTTGTAATTTAGAATCTTTGGCTAAAATTGTGTGATATATTAAAGCAAATAGTTGTTTTCCCAGGTTGATGTGGGATCAACATCACCAAGAAGGGGCTGTGTAGTAAAGGTGCACTGGCTATAACTACAGAAAATATAAAAATAACGTTTAGACTCTTTGTTTAATTAACATCGTCACCACTTCAAAAATGAAACAAAACAAAACACAAGCAAAAAATTGACTTTTAGCTGTCTACCATGTCGACAGGAATAAACCAGTCATATCTAAGTAGGCCTGTAACTGGGAGCCACCATCCGAACGTGGCCAGCAATGTCCTCACAAATAAAGACGGTATTATCTGAATGAATCTCCAGTGAAATAGGTCTGTACTGCTATTTGACTTGATTGTGCTTCACTTATATGTGCAACAAAACCTTTTCTGTGAACCACAACATGCTCCAGTTTTTTTCGTAATTGCAAAATATCTGTCCTTTCTGCTGCATATTTTTGAATCGGATCCGGTGGGTTGATAATCTTGCAGAGATGTGACCCTCTCAGTTATTCCCATTTTACAATGAGTTATTCTCCAGAGTCCCAGTCTTATATTAAATTATAATGAGTTAACGGGTAGGACAGTTTGTACACAGATAGTAAATATTTAATTTTAATCATTCTCTTTGTCACTCAGGGGTAAAAGTTTCAAAAGTAAAAATAGAAAAGGACAAATATATGAGCTCATGCATTTGCGTGAATATCAGCATCCATATGTCTGGTGTCTATATTTTCCTCATTCATTCATACAGACACGTTCTGTAGTATCAGTGTTTGACAGTGTCAGCACTGTTAAATTGTCAAAATGTTCACTGTGTCTCCTTTGCCCGGAAAAGCTGCCCTATGGCGTAAACATGTTGCAATAGGTGTAGCGCTAGGACCCTGCAGATAAGCAGGAGTGTCGACAGCCGTATGCTAGCAGATACTGACTGTATGCTAGCAGATACTGTTGTTACAAGAATTCATGAACTGCAATAGCAGCATAGGTTTTAAAACTTTAATAGAGGTAAGAACAGACGACAGCCACCAATCTAAACAACACAGTAACGTTGCTAATAATCCCTTTCAGATATCAGCTGACAGCCAAATCGTTGTTAATATCTTTGTGTGACAAATATTAAGCTACGTAGCGTTAGCTTCAGCTGGGAGGAATCTGGGCATTTTATTAGATTAACATTTAATGACCTAACCGCTAAAGTGCTTTTCGGATGTCTGCTGGACAACAGTGCATGCTACATGATGTGTTGCCGTTTGTTGTTTACTGCTTGATCCCACCAAGTTAGGTGGCAGTGGTTAGCAAGCTAATGTTAGCTGACAAGCTAGTACTTCAACGTCCAGTTGGCTTAATACTGATCAGTGTGAGCAAATGTCAATATGATATATGATACTCAGATAATCAATTGATGCAAGCCCATAAGATGTTGGCAATGCAAACTGATAATGCACGTTCATTTTAAACGTATTACTCGGTCTGATTATGGGAAAATAACTTCTTAAATAAAAACTGTATACTTACATTCATAACCTGTTCATTATAAAAAGGGTGTGGGACAAAGGCACGAAATCTTGAAAAATAGGTCAGACTATTATCTGTTTCTTATCTTTTCTTTTATTCAAACAATACAGAATATTAATAGCCTTGTTTTTATAATAATCAATTGACGATTGTGGCTCCACAAGCCTGTGCACTCCTAGGGCCAGTCCTAAGTTTGGTCACAGAGGACATCTGGCATAAAATCCTTTACCAAATCAAACATACAGATTTTGAAGGATGAGATTTCCATATTGGATTGGTCGGGGAGTCTGGGTTAACAAGAACTACCTCTGGTGCTGTTGACCAGCAGGGTACAGGTAAAAACTGTGTGCTGGAGAGGGGGGAAGGCATATTCAGTACAGCGAGAAAGAAGGAATGACAGGAGTGTGGAGGTGAGGAATTTAAATGTTGGAACTATGACTGGTAAAGGGAGAGTGCTGGCTGGATACATTGTACAAAGGATGCTGATTATGGACCTACCAGGTGGGGAAAAAGGAAGAACACAGGGACAATTCGTGGATGTAGTGAAGGAGGACATGCAAAGAGTTGGTTTGACGAAGGAAAAAGCTAGGAATACAGAGAGATGGAAGCAGATAATCTGCTCTAAAGGGAGCAGCTGAAAAAAGAAGACAAATACTCATTAAATATATATGTCTTTTAACTGTGGTTATCTTCTCAGACTTAATCATGTCTCAGGTGGAGAAGAAGGCAGGGCTGCTGAGGAGGACGTCATCCTCTAAAAAGCCCTTGAAAGAGAAGGTGGTCCTCATGTATGATGAGATTTTTGCAGTGAGTATCATAGAAAGTCAAACAATGTCGATGTTGAGAGTTTTGAGAAATGCATTATGTTCAAGTGCTAACAATGTCATTTCTGCTTGATTTAGAAAGAAGACCCAGCAAAAAATAACCCTCGTTTCTGGGATGAGCTGTTTCTTATGAAGGTAAGGAGAAAGAAGTGTGCTGCATAACAGGAAATCTCTCACAGTGCACTCTGTGGTTATGTGAAGCTGCAGCAGTGATGTGATGCACATAGTTTAAAGAATGCATACTTTAGAAAAGAGGAAGTACTGATGCTCAAATCAAATACACTGCAACCAAATACTGCAGAGATAAGGACTTTTGAAGATTGCCAGGCAGTATAATTTGCATTTATTGTGATACTTCTCTACTATGAATGGTTAGGCTATTGCTTTTTTAACAGGAGAGTAGTCTGAGATTTTGAAGTGAATCTTTTATATGACTTATGCACCCTTAACGTTTAATTCTCCTTGCCTTTCACTCAACACTTTTATCTTTTTTACCCGCAGGTGAACCTAGAGTACCTGGAGTCAAAGTTGGAGAGTGTGGATGGGGAGGACGTCCAGCGCATTCAAGACAACATCAACTCTCTGTTTCACCACTGCGTTCAGGCTCTGGGAGAGGAGCACCAGATCAAAGTGGTCAATGCCCTGCAGGTAACTGTCACCTGGATTTTCAACTGCGTGCACATTGTGTATATAATCATCACATTAGGAGCAATCTAAGTATGTTGATCAGGCTGTTAGCTTCTTTTGACTGATAAATTATGTTAGCTTGACTCCATATTTTTATTTTATAATATCATTTCACAAAAATGTGGAAATGTGTGTTGTGGTTTTTAAAAAATAAAAAATATTTAGGTTAATGGCATTCTATAATGAGTGTGTTGATATGCATAGAGGTGTTATGATTGCAGTTTATAATAACTACAGTATTAAAGCTTAACCCTGTTAAATAATGAAACATACTAAAACTATTTTTCTCCTTGATGCAGTAACAGCGACAATATCATCCCATGACTGTTGTTCTCTCATGCAGGATTTATGGACCTGCATCAGTATTGCTTTTTAGGTCTTTTTCTATTCAGAGTGAAGTTTAAGTATGCAACCAATGCAGAAGTACCCACCTGCAGTGCCCTTAAAAAAACAACACAGTGTAGCCTGGTGGCACTGACATTATGTAGCAGTTGAATGCTGATTGGTTGAAAAGCTGGGTTAAACAGAAAAGGGAGCAATAGCAGAGTTCACCATAAACACCATCAAGCATGGAAAAAAAATCCAAAATCAAAACAGCACACTCAAAAAGCCCATAGATCTGTCACAACACAGCAGAGTCATTACCGTGTAGTATGACTTCTGTCTATCAAAACTCAAATATATAGTACATATTTACCTGATGTTCCACACCTTTGAGGCATCTCCCCTTGCTGTAAATCTTCGAAAATCTGCATAACATTTAAAAATTACCAATGCAAAATGATGTGGGGTGCTTTACAGACGTGCCGATTCATGAAACATGTGTTAAGCAGCCCATGTGTCCTCCTTTACTTCCAGACTCTCTGTGCACTTTTCCGAGGGGTCCACCAGAAGAACAAGTCGGCGTCCGGGTTTGATATTATCAACATGCTCATGGGGTTTGATAAGGCTGAGCAAAGGATGAAGGTATGTTAGACTCTAAACCAAAATAGAAAGAAATAGAAAATAGAAATAGAAAGGAAATTGAGTGAAGTCGATTAGTAAATAAAGATGTAAAGGGAAAGATGGGTTGAGTTGTTGCTTTTTTTTTACTCATTCATACTCTTCCTTTTGTTTGTGTCTCCTGCAGGACCTGATGGAGAGACTGGACAGCCTTCTCTGTGGAGACAGCTCAGAGAGTCTCAAGAGCCTTTGCCTCAAACTGTTGCTGTGTTTGGTGACGGTGAGATGGAGCATGTATGATAATTATCATTTGATATGCTTGTTCTGCTGTTACACAAAATGTTACAGCTGTTGAAATATTGTGTTACAGGTAACAGACAATATTAGCCAGAACACTATACTAGAATATGTGATGATCAATAGCATCTTTGAAGCCATTCTTCAGGTAAATCATTTGAATAGAAAATATAATTCTGTGATTTTCAGTTATATTTTGAAATTGTCTCTCAGCTCTGGTCTATTCATCTTTGCTCTCTGTTTGTTTCCTGCTCAGATTCTGTCAGATGCATCCAGCAGAGGGCAGCATGGTTATGATGCTGTGGTGCTTCTGGCTCTCCTGGTGAACTATAGAAAATATGAGGTCTGTTTGATGTGCATATGCTGACTTTTGACTGTGCTAGCGTTTCTTCATATAAAGCTTTTTCTACAATAGTCATGAACTCCAGTATAAGACCCATGTGAGACTGAACCGGGTTGTGTATCCAAAAGCAAAGATCAACCTCCTGTTCTCCGACGAATCTCCTTCTGGAAACTGATATGTATCTTCTGCTGTAAAGTCTAAAAATGAGAAGATATGTTAAAGGCAATTATTAGTCTCTAAACACCGCAACAGTAGAGAATAATAGGTAAAAATAACTAAGAGGAAGAAAATAACTCGGGCGTTTTAAATCATGTTTCCAGAATATTAATGGTGCCACACTCTAATTAGTTAAGCCAATGTGGATGAGGGGTAAAACAGTGTCTTCATGCATCATCAGGGTGACTTTACCGGCTGACTGTTTCTATTTGTAGTCTTACTGGGATGCCATCTTGGGTGCATCGGGGACAAAAAGAATAATATTCCAGCATCCATTTTCTGCACTTGGTATAGAGTTTAAAAACATTATTTTTTGTACCAAAGCCCTTCTTGACGCCATATTTTCACCCTCTAGAAAGAAAAATAACCTTCAAAAAGGATGATGTATTTTTATTTGCATTTCTGAACATTGCATTGCTTAGCCTGACCAGTTAAATGTTGCAGGTTGTTAGTGTATATACTGGGTAGGAGGCTCTTGAGTTAGTAAGTTATAATAAATAAAGAATGGTCTTTCATGGTCTTTAATAATAAAGTATTTACTTTTCCTTTTCTGTTATAGTCTGTGAATCCATACATTGTAAAGCTCTCCATTGTGGATGATGAACCAACACTAGATGTAAGTATGCTGTCACTAGCTGTTGTAATTGCAGAATAATAAATAGCCAGCCTGATGTAGGTGGTCTTTACATCAGACAGATAATCAAAGCTTTCACTGACACCTTGAATGTTTTTCTTTTCCAGGGAATGGGTATGGTTGTCCACCAAGCTCTGACAGAATATAACAGGTGCGATTTAAAACTTCCATCTGTCAAAAAGGTGTTTTTAATGATGCAGTACATAGTGTGCTGAGAGTGTTGGTACCATCAGTTTAGTTTGATGTATCCTGCAAATGTTCTATTTCTATTCTCCTTAAAAGAAAACAGGCCTTCATAGCTTTAGTTATTTATATCTGACAGCTTTCTTTGGGAGTCTGTAATGTTTTTTGGATGAGGAAAGGTTCAGATATTAAAATGCTGTGTGTGAAGGAGGTCTTGTCTGTCTGCGTGCATGGACAGACACATCAAAATGATGGATGGTGGCTCAATGCACTTCATTGTTTTTGTGTATAAACTGATTGCCCGTAGATAATAAACTGCAGAGAGCAAAAGGAGGTGTTAGGTAAATGTGTGTTAGGTTAGGCATGGCTGTTTTTATTGCTCTCTTTTGTGGCTTACCTGCCTTTCATTAATTTGTCATTCACTCCTCTTTTTTTGTTCTTTCTACTTTCTGTCCATCTGGTCTTTTTCTCTTTTTAGGCAGTACAAAGACAAAGAGGAGGAGAACCAGGGTGGCTTCTTCTCTACCCTCACTAGTATGGTGGGCAGCATGTTTATAGCAGATGCTGATGAGAAGCTCTCCGTACAGTAAGTGCAAAGCTGTTTCACTTCCTACATCAGACAGATTCATTGTTCTTTATACTCAAGTTAAAAGTAACAGGACAGAATTAGAGTACGAATGAACAGGTTGGCTGAAATACTATAAACAGAAGGAAGACACTCAGATATTAATAAGTTTAACCCAGTATTTACTGTTATATTTACAATGTGTTACATATAGTTTTTAATATCTTTAAGTCCATTTGTCAGAACCTCAGTTTCATTAATAAAAACAAGATTTATCTGGTAGAATTTTAGATATCTCGCCATGTTATTTCATCATTTAGATGCATGGACTTGCATGGAATTAAATCACTATTTTTGCCCATCAGTCCACATCCAGTAAGCCATAATAACACAGGAGCATTTGATTGTGGCCTTTGTCTAAACCACTTAGACAAAGGTACTATAATTTTGCTTTTGCTCCATTTGCATCCATTTTTCAGGTGATGAGTAGACCGAGTGCTCCTCTGAAATAGTGCTTGTGTCATCAGATTAGACGATTTGTTTCATTCATTCATTCATTCATTCATTCATTTATTTGTTCATTTTCAGGCACAACAAATACCTATATTGAACATAAAATGCACAAAACAAAAAACAAAAATTGCCTGAAAAAGGAGTGGGACGAAGAAAACTTATTAAATCCCACCCCTATACTCACTCATCAACAAAAAAAACAATAAACTTCCCGCAGCTAAGCCCATCATTGCATACAGATGTTTGCTCTTGCTTTGTTGCTCATTTTCAGTTCCATATTAGAACCTTGCAAGACTTAAAGTCTTTGTATTATACTGGACTTTAGTTTAGCATTTCAGTTAATGCTGTCTCTGAAATAAGTTCCATTCCAAGCCATCTTCGTTCTCATTGGATGCCCCTTGCAAACAGAACATTTTTACAACAGGTGGGTGGGGCTTCTGGGCTCGCAGACATAGATGTGTGCTTAAGATGTCCATAGTAGGTATACACGCTCTCTGTGACATCATACCGATCTAAAAGTAGAAAAACATTGTGAAACTGAGTGTTGAGATCAGTCTGATATATATAGTCAGCTGCTGTATAATTCTCTCAGTCACTTCAGTCTTGCTAGTTTACCACCAAGGCCTGATGCTTTGTCCTCCTTCAGGAGGTTCTCTGATCTCTCCGTTAGGGTTATGGGTCGGGGTTTTTCTTACACCTTTTTTACTTTACTATTTAGTTTGAGTTTTGAGTTAATGCTGAACTGAAGGAAAAGTTTTGTTTCAGATTTCTTGCATCTCACAGGTTTTGGGCTGCTGTGCTTGTGGGTTTATAAATCATTTGTACGCTTCTTCTGGTCTATTCCTCACTACAGCTTTACAGCAGATGTTGTAGGAAGTTTATTGGACTTCTTGGCTTGGTATATAATCACTTTTTCACTGTGAGTTATTTAGTCTAGACTGACGGGGAAAAATATATAGCAGTAGACAATATAACTTTTATATGGTATGATGTTTTTGAAGAAAGTAGAAGATAAAAACTGTTGCATTGTTTAGTACAGACAGTTTGGCTCAGGCCAACTAACTTAATATGTTTAAAACTGCAGTCAAATACTTGTGTTCATAATCAGTATACTCACTGTTGTTTTACATGACTAATGTCCCAATTTCTATCAACATAAAAATGGACAATGCATTACGAGGGAATTTGGGAAATGATTTATTATTCTGTTCAAACATTGTGCAGTAGTTAATGACACAGAAAATTAAAAAAGTGACCTGCTGATGCGTGAAGCCGTTGTTAAGAAACTTTGAGCAGCAGAGTGCTTTTCCAGTTGTTCCTTGAGCTTGACTGGATCAAAGGCTGGAACGCTCAGTCCACTATTTTGTAAAATTTGGATATTTATCCAATAAAAAAAGTGTTCTCTCTAACTTAACTTTCATTTCAAGGACAAATGAGGCGATTCTGCTGGCACTCTATGAGGCTGTGCATCTCAACCGCAACTTCATCACTGTCTTGGCACAGGTAACATACAACACTTTTTTGTGTTCTTCTATGCTCACAGCTTTTGGATGTTAGAGGTCAAGTAAAAGTTATTCCACCCCTTAGTTTTTCTGTAATTTTGTGTGTTGATGCCTTTTGGCCTGCACTGTAACTCACAGAAAGTTGGTAAGAAACTACCTTGTCTTCATTTATGATTTAATTTAAAGAGATATTACAGGTGGTCCTCACGCTAAGCAAAGGTCCTCAGGTCCAAAAGTTCCTGAGGTTCTCAGACTGCAATGAGAATTCAGAAAACTTTGAGTTTTATGATTTAATCTTTAGCAAACCTTATCATTTACCTCCTCTCGAGGTTGAAATCTTTTTAATCTTAAATCTTCTGCTACACATGGTATCTGTGAGATGATTTGCCAATAACGACCGATGCGCAGACCAGTGGTTAAGAGTAGAAGCGGAAACAGGCATCACTTTTTATGTATAAGTGGGCACAGGAAAAACTGTTTTATCATGAGGAGACCTTTGAAAGAACCAGGCCCGGGGAAGGACAGCCATGTGTTGTGAGTGAAACAGAAGAGAGAAAAAAAAAGACTATAGAGAGAAAATACTAACTATGGGAGTTAATTACATGCATTTGTCATATATAAAGGCTTCGGAAGTGAAAAGATTGGAGTTGCTTGCAATTTAATGTGTTTTGCTCTTTTAGTATAAATGACTTGATAAGAGTAAAGCGTTTGAGCTAACGACCTAAATAAGGATAAGATGGCAGCCTCAGGACCAGCTCACAAATGTGTTGCTTTTTTGCAGTGTTGTGCTTATTTGCATATTTCAGGGTAAATGAAGAGATTAGGTGAATGATTAGTGCATCGTTCTGTAGATGTTTCACTCTCTTAAACGTAATCTGTCTCTACTACTCTTCTTGTTTTCTCACTGACTCAGCTTTTCTTTACATTATGAGACTCTAGGCAAGGTTAATCACTGTTAATGAGGTGTTTTTATGTGTGTCATGTCTTTCCACAGAGCCATCCCGAGATCGACATTGCCGCCACACCTACCACCACTACTCCAACCACCCCTACGACGCCACTTGGCACAACGCCGCCCTCCCTTGACAGTAAGCCGTACACTTAATATTTTGATTCAGACACGCGTAGACCCAGAAAAGCTTACATGATGTCAGGGGCATTAATCATTGGTTTCGGAGGGCAACTCTCACTGGCTTTATATCACTGTTTGGGAGCACATTTTAAAGTTTCTAGAAAGAATATTTGTTGACCGCAGTAGTCAGTCAACAGACCGTTTTAAAGGCGTTGTCTGGAGGTTGAAAATTGATTGAATAGACTCAGTTACAGGATTCGGTTTTTTAACCTAAAAAACTGTAACCTTGTCTTCTTTGATATAACAAAAAATGACCCTTCAAAGCACCTGAATAGGCCGAGAGCACTGCAAAGGTCTCTAAAGCTGTGGAGCGTTAATGGTCTCTGCTTCTTTGCGTCCATTTAATCGTAACTTTTAATATGCATTTTTAAACACTCCCTTTGAATCTGGCAGCTTTTGTTCACGTTTGCTTTTAAACACTCAAAAGCAAAGAGGCAGAAATAAAAAATACAGTTTGTGCTCTTTACCTGATAGAATTGAGTTCCTAATACACACTCGATTTATTACACCTTAATAAGTGAATTATTAATGCTACTTCAGCTGCTTACTAATCTCACTTTGAAAAGGAGTTCATAGCTCCCACTTCAGCTTTTGTGGATGGTGTATGTTGATGCTGGCACATTGAAAAGCAGCTCATTTGGCATACACATGTGCTGTAACTGTTAAAAGGTACATGTTTCTATCTCTGGATAACTTCAAACCCAAGAGCCATTTTCTATATAAAATATTAACCTCCAGCTTCAAATACAAATGAGAGTTTCACATGCAGTGTGCATCATGAAAAGTTGAGAGAGCGTCAGCCCTGAGGTCTTTTGTGTGGAACATACATGTGCCTTGTAATCACATGTCAGGAATATGCATTTCCTTCTACAGTCGAGCCTCACACGATAGATGGTGTGAAATCTTTTTGTTTTTTTTGGTGGTATGCCTGCTGTGTGCTGAGGAAGAAGGAAACACAGGAGGGTTTTGTGGGGTGGAGGGACATGACCAGCTCATCATTTAACCATGAGTCAAGCTGTATGTTTCAGAGAGCAGAGATTTTTAAATGGATGAAAATGCTTGTCTAGACTGCACAGTTAAATACAGTAGCTACAGTAATGGCAAAAACACATTACTTTTTGTGCGTGAATGAACACTCCGTTTACCCAAACAAGTTAGCTGCTGTTTTATCCCAAAAGGCTGAGTCTGTTCATCTGGACGTAGCAATTTCAGTGGGAGAAACGTTTTGTCACTCATCCAAGTGATTTCTTCAGTCTCAGCTGACTGCAGGATTCCCCAACCATATAAACAGTACATTTGCACAATGACTGAAACCAACCCACTGAATGAACAGTTGGGCTGTGAGGTCAAACAGCTACGTCCAGATGAACAGAATCAACCTTTTGGGATTAACTTACCTGGATGATTGAGCATGCATCAAGACAGCTGTTGTTTCAGTGTCATGCTGTTGTTAATGGTGGCTTTAAGATGGGCTCAGGTTTCATGGAGAGTCATAATTTAAAGACTGGGACTAACTTCAAAATTTCTTTTTTGCAACTCTTTTGTTTTCTGGATTCAGAGTAAATCTGAAAACAAGGAAATTAGTTTGACTGTGTGTGTGTTTTTTTTGTTTTTTTTTTTACCCTAGTGATGATGTTTATCTGTACTGTCATTTCTACATTTGCATTATAGTGATGAGCAACCCAGAACTGCCTCTGGATCCCAACCTGCAGACCAGCAACCTTCTCATCACCTTCCTCAAGTATGCTTCCATTGTAATGCAGGATACAAAAGGTAACAAAAAGATTTAAATCCTCTTTCTCTTGGTCTCTGCTACTCTACCTTCTTATAATCATTCATTCTGGTAATTTTAATTTCATCTTTGTCCTAAAGTGCCCCCCCAAATTATTAAACTGTTATAGCTGTCATCATGTTGTGGGTTGTTTATGTTTAGTCCTTTTATCTGTTATTGTTTTCAAAGATGAGCACCGACTCAACAGCGCCAGACTGTGCCTGATTATTCTCACCTGCATAGCCGAGGTATGAGAACCTACCGTCCTGCAACAAATGCCACCGACCACATTCTCCATCAACCTGACCATCTTTGTTTTTAATCCTTCCCTGTACGATAGGACCAGTATGCTGATGCCTTTCTTCATGATGACAATATGAACTTCAGAGTCAGTCTCCATCGAATGGTGAGTTCATGGCCGTGTGAGTGACACTCAGTGAGGATAGAGGTAATTACAAGGTGCGATCCGAAAGTCCAGCCTGTTTCTGTTATGCGTGATTAGCGTACATCATGGTCATTTCCATGAACAGGTGTGAGAAGTAACTTTCCTGAGTCAGGATTTTGTGTGACAGTGCACGGTCAACACTGGGATCTGCGTTAGACAGGTGTGGACATTTGTCATTTGTATGGTCTCTGTGAATAGCCCAGTGTTAATGTAATAAACCTGCACTGTCAGTGGAAGATGTTTCACTCTAAGGGGACACATCAGGTCAGGATGGTGACCCAGGCCGTGATCATCACTCTTTTGATTGTTCCCGGGGGTTGAAAACTGAATTCATTCCCTAGGATCAGACTTTTTACTGCATGTTCTATTATAACATCTTGCAGCACAGATGAATCTAAATGTTACACAGTGGCACAGTGAATTGTACGCTTTAAAAATGTGCGCTGGTTCGTTTCCCCCTACTAAGATATTTTTAACTCCCTACTTGTCTTCCCTCGCCTGATATTACTCCATCTGATTGCTTCCTCTTGTGCATCAAAGATAGTTAGATAGAAAGATAGGAGCATTTCAAGTGTGGACACTGGGTGTGGTATATGGTGTCTGCAGTTGGTTGGAGGTATCAACTGTTTTAGTTTTGTCAACTGAAACATATAATCAGCTCTTGAGTGAATCTCGTTCTGTAGCTAAACTCAGACTCCATCATTTTGGACTTCAGCTGGCGGCTGTAGACCTTGTTCTTCTCTGCAGCCTCTGTGAGCTCAGAATAGCAGTGCATGGAAAAATTGCCCACTGCTACAGATTCTGGTTAGTGTGGCCCTCTTGCTCACTGATCTCCAGACCAGAAGGAGGACTGCTGACAGTTCAAAACAGTAGAATTGGAGTACCTCCCACAAATCCTCTTTGTGAAAACAGCTAAATGAAATTGACATATAGCACAAAAGCAACCTGGCCAGTGAGATATCTGGCAAAACATGAGATAGGCAGTGACTGAACTCCGACACTAAGATGGAAGGAATAGAGTTGCAAATAAAGTTACTCTCTTAAAAGTTGTACTTTGAAGGATTACATACCCGTGCAGATGCTGTCAGTTTCTGACTGTGACTGTTATTTAGTGTCTGCTGATTATCTGTTCTGTGTCACTTAACAATAAATAACATACAGCTGTAAAAACTGTTTCCAAAACTGCAAAGTAGGCTTGTCTTGTACAGTTGTAATTATTAAAATTACAGAGTATCTGTGCATATTAACATATTTTTCTATTTCTATATTTTTCAGCCTATGAGGCACAGGAAAAAAGCAGTGGACAAGAACATCCCGTCACGGCCGCTGGTGTGCGCTGTTCTAGGTAAGAAGAGTGTTTTAACACTTGTTTACTATGGATTCAAATCAGCAATGATATCTGTTAGCTGTAAGGCCTAACTTCTGAGTTTTAAACCTCATTATTATGCAATCAAAGGTCATGCATTTTAACAGTTATCTTTTGTGCAGATCTGATGGTGGAGTTTATTGTTACTCACATGATGAAGGATTTCCCCATGGATTTATACCTGTGAGAACACATTAAATTACACATATATCATTATGACTCATCCATCATCAAATCGATTCAATCAGAGTTTCTTGTCTTATTTCCTGTGCAGGCGCTGTGTGCAGATCATCCACAAACTCCTTTGTTACCAAAAGAAATGTAGAATCAGATTACACTACACCTGGAGAGAGCTTTGGTCAGGTAATGATACCTCATCTTCTCGCTTATGTACTGTTTGTCAGAAAAAAAGCCCCATTCAGATAGGATTTATTTCTCAGGGTGAAATAAGGTGAATTTAATGAAATGCCTGCTGTTTTTTTATATATCACAGGTTATCTCATAATTTAAATCCCAGTGTCCTTGTATTTTAGAGTCAATCTCAGCTTTTCCATTTTCATCCCAGTTTTTGTGAATTAGTGAGCTGATAATACCATTTAGCTCAAAGCACAGTCCCTCAAAGCTCTGAAGAACAATTTCCAATTTATGACCTTTTCACAGAAATAAGTAGATACGTTTTAGATAGTAGATAAGTACACCCTTACTGCTTTTAGAGTTTAGAAGGTAAGTAGCACCCAGGTGCTGCTAATCAAATGCACTTGATTGTTGATCATTTGCAAGCATGACCACCTCTATAACAGCAGAAGTTTGAGGTATTTGCTTGCATGGCGCATTCAGGTGTGTTAACACAATACCGCAGTCTTTCCACGAATGAACGTTCAAGTAGATTTAACCCAAGATCATCTGAGACTCTACACGCCTCAGCATGTAGCATGTTAATGTTCATGACAGTGCAGCTGGAAAAAACTGTGCAAATATGGATTATTCAGAGGGATTGCCAGGAGAAATGGTGACGTGGCGTCTGTTGGATCTGAACAAAGATTTTAAGACTTCTGGAACAATGTTCTTTGGAGAGAACAGATTAAAGTGGGGATGTTTGGTCGTAATTCGCAACACCACAGCATGTCAGCACAAATACCTCATACCAACTGTCAGCATGGTGGTGGAGGGATGATGATATTGGTTTGTTTTGAAGGGACAGGACCTGGGCACCTTGCGGTTGTTGAGTAACCATAAACTCCTTTGTATAAAACAGTATTCATACTCTAGAGTCAAATGTAGGGACTTCTGCCCAACAGTTAAACATTTTGGTTCATGAAACGGGACAATGATCTCAAGCAAGGAGCAAATCTACAACAGAATGGCTTAAAAAAGAAGAGTCAAGGCAGTGCAGTTGCAGTGACTCATTCAAAGTCCAGACTTCAACACAACTGAAATACTGTGGTGGGAGCTTAAGAGAACTGTGCATAAACAAATGCCCACAAACCTCACTGAACCAAACCAAGTTTGCAAAGAAGAGTGGGCCAAAATTGCTCCACAGTGATTTGAGAGATGGATAAAGTCAAACTGAAAATGAATTTGAAGTTAAATTTGAAGTTATTGCAGCTTAAGGTGGGTTTACAAGCTATTGAATCATTGGGTGTATTTACTTAGAGTCCTGTGAAAAGTTCTTTTTCACATGACTGTTGATGTATATACCAGAAAATAAGTAAATGCTCAACAGGTTACTTTTAACCTAGGTTTAAATGACCTGAGAGACAACATATGACTAATTTAAAATGTTTGATTTGCTAAATATATATCACCTCACGAGCTGAGCAAATAGTTCCTGCTTTTGCAAAACAAACACAATTTTCTTCTAAAGTGTTGTTTTGTAAATGTACTGCATCACTGAAACCAGATAATGAGTCTCTAAAGAAAGCACAATCCATCCTCGTGGCCTTGTTTTCAGCCTGGTCAACAAACAATAGGATAACATTTCAGCTTGTAATGGCCTCATCGTGCTGTGTCTCATTAGAATACAGATTCCTCTAATCAGACCAATAATCAGCTTAATTCCCTGAATAACCCCGACTCTCTTTTCCTGGTGGAGATAATAGCGTACCATGAAATGACACTGGAGAGAAAAATGAATTCGATTGTTTGTCTTCTTTTAGCATGTTGCTGTGCCAACTCGTGTTGGAGCTTTTTTTGTGCGTGCACATTTTGGTTCTTCTCGTGGGATTGTTTGCCTCAATAAAAGCCCGTGAAGAGGCTAGATTTGGTGTTGAAAGACCCCCCCTCCTGTGATTCCATTATCTACCTTAATAAAGCTGCACACTAAGGAAAGCAGTCTGCTGCCATATGCCTGTGCTGCTAGACGATTAGCAACACTCCTCTGTATTTCATTAATGCAAGCATGTCTCCCTCTGCATTAGCTCTCATCAACCTGCTGAAGTTCCTGCTGTCAAATGAGACCACACTGCTGGCCAAGCACAACATCTTTCATCTGGCCTTGCTGGTGAGAATCATACACTGTTAAAAAAAAAACACATGGAGGCACAGGACCAGACCACAAACCACAGTGAGGATTGGTTTAATAGAGATGCTGTATGTGTGAGAGTTAGTAAGAAGACAGATTCTAGTAGTGGCGCTTCAACCACGAATCTAAACAAATTTTATGTTTGTCCAAGGAGATTAAAAGCACCAAACGGATGTGGTGTAAATGTAATTTTCCTTTATAAATCCTCTTTTTGGTTTATTTTTCTCTTGTTGGGTACTTTCTATAAATGTAATGCTCAGCTAATCCTAGTGTGTGTCACTTTATCCAGGTAGTAAACCTGTTCAACATGTTCATAACTTACGGCGACACATTCCTGCCCACCTCCAACAGCTACGACGAGCTGTACTACGAAATCGTACGAATGCATCAGGTCTTCGACAACCTCTACTGCATGGGTATGTAACCTCATGCTTGAGTTTTTAATTTATTTCTTTTAAAGCATTCCTGAACTATTTAATACGCACAGCCATCTTTATACAGCCTTAATCCTAAAAAGGATTTTTGTGTATTTCTGTCATTCTGCTTTCCAGTTTTGAGAGTTTCAACTAACACAGGCCAGTGGAAGGAGGCAGCCAGTAAAGTCACACATGCCCTTGTCAATGTTCGGTAATCACACAGCCACACACCCGCACTCACACTCTTTACTCTGATTTCTGTATCCTAAGAAGGAGAAATGAGTCATACTGGATTGAAGGGAGCTGAAAGTGAGCGAAGTCTTCAGAGCCGTAATTTGGGTTCTCTACCATCTGACTTTTTTTAGTCCCCTAGGCCCCTCTATTTTATAAATTTTTAAGCTTTTATCTCCTTCACCCCAACCTCACACAGATATTGTACTTGGTCTCTTCCTCAAATCTTTTCCCTGTAATCTCCCTTTCCTCCTCCATCTTCTCTGGGGAGATGATCCTCTGAGGTCACCCTGGCTCGAAGGCCCCAGAGGGCAGCCGTATGAACAGGATAGTCCTAGAGGATTTAGCAAATGCAGTGGGCTCCTGATAGAACAGCATCCCTGTGTAAAAAGGCAATCAGAAGAGCTGAAGTGAAGGCTGGGAGTATAACAGGAGTAAATGTTGAAAGAATGGATGAATAAATACACGAAGACAGAATTCTAAAGATTCACAGAAGATGGTCTTATAATGAACTTAAATGAAAGGACCAAACCCATTTTACTCAGTTTGTTTTTTCCACTATAGGCTGGCTTCCCATACATAAATGACAGCAGAATTACCACTGCCGAGAATCCTCTGCATGTTTGTCACTATAATCTGTTTGATATATGACGCAGCCAAAGCCAGTACAAAATAAGCCATTCAATCTCTCAGCTGTGCTTAGTGCATCAACTCATACTTGAGCTTTAAAGCAGTTTGTTTCTCGGAAATAAATGCTAATGATGGAGAAGATTGCCTCTGAATTTAGATTTGATTCCCTGGTGTATCCAAACAATATAAAGGAGACAGTGACATGTATCAGAGGTGACTTTTCTGTTAACAGACACGTTTTGTCAAAAAATACAAATTTCAGATATTTAAACCTTTAATATAATTTAATTATCAATTATTATTTGAACCTAAATAAGATGTTGTTCCACATATCATAGCCAAATGTATTTGGACATCCTTGCTTTCAGCAGATTTCAGACAACTTGTCAAGGATATCAGGTTTGATCCTTGTAGTCTATATGCCGATTATATCTATTGAACTGGGGCCAAGAGGCACAGCTGTTCTTCCTCTGCTATGTATTTCCATTCTGAGCTGCCCTTGATAAAATCTGGAGGATGCATCACACAAACATGCTTTTCTTGACATAACTCAGATAGACTGTGGCAGGAGTTACCTCTTAAATCATCCAAAACATTTTGTTTTCTCCCATCTTTGAACCTCTTTTGCATTGGTCATTTTTAATCTGGGACAACATCGGACGGGTTGCAGTGTGGCCAGTGTCATAGTACATTTAGACTGGCACTGTTTCTTTGTTTTGGGTCACGACTCTGTTTCAACTTTTTGTACTATTAGTTTAGAAAGATTCTTCCACATTAAACCATCTAATTTATTTTTCCCCATGTCCCAGACAGTGGAACAAGTGTGGAATATTTGTTTGATTGTAGCTCATAATTGCTGCCTGCTGTGCTAGTCCTGCCTCTTTAGTCCTTCAGCTCTGGATCTCCACCTGGCACTCAAGCTCACAGCTGCTGTAGCAGGTGGAGAACTGGTTTATGTGGCGCTACACAGAACTCGCCAAGGCTTCAGACAAGGGCTAAGATCAGCAGCTGCAGTGCATGATGATGAAGTTGGAGTTAATCTGCAGGATAAGAAACTTGCTATAGAGCAGCTCAGTTATGTACTGTAACAAAGTATTAGGTGGATAAAACAGTTAGAGACAGAAGTTGAATTATTAAGTCATTCAACAAACATACACATACATGCGCATGGATATCCCCTTTATCTCCCATTTCTTATTTAAAAAGTTTTTTGCGTTTTTCTTCCAGGGCCATAATCAACCACTTCAACCCCAAGATTGAGTCATACGCTGCAGTGAACCACATATCTCAGCTGTCAGAAGAGCAGGTAAACACTTTGCCTGACTAAAAGTTGCATGTGAATAAAAATGAACTTCCATATCGTCTCGGGGCCATTTGGGCTGAACTCCAGTGACATGTCACTCTTGTTCTTTCAGAAGAAAATCTTCTGAATTTCTCAGTAAACAATGAACTAGGCTGAAGTGTTTGAGGAAAAGCTCACTGAGTTTTGTTTTGGGGGGAAAAAAGCCTATTCATCAAGACGTAGTTACAGCAGTGTGGCAGAAATGAATGACTCAAACATTGGTTATGGTGATGAGACGCACAGAAAAGCAGTTGTTATCACACACATCGCTGAGCTTCAGACTCATCATGGCAGATTCAGGGAAACATTACACTGAAAGGCAGGCTTGAGTTATTCTCATTTGAGATTTTATTGTACATAAAATACAGCAAATGTTGCCATTTCTCTGGTGTCTGCAGCTGCTCTTGTAGAAATAATGACAATTTTTCCACATAGTTTGCAAACACAAACAGAGTGTGGATCGAGTCATTAAGCAGAAGTGCTGGGCGACTTTTGAAACAGTAATTTTTGGAAATACGTGAGCCGGGACTGGAAGGAGGCTGAACTGATATGAGCTCTATAAGTTCCATTTAAGACTCGTGTGAAGTCTTTCGCGATGGAAAACAGCAGGAAAAAAAACTTTGGTTTTTTTTGTACTTGATAAGAATTGATGGATTTGGTCATTATTCTCTCCAATTACCTCTCTGCTTTTATCTACTAGATTTATTCACAACAAAGAGGAAAGCCAGAAGGTAACTCAGGTGTCAATGAGCTGCGGCTGGTTTTATGTTATTTTTCACCTTTGGTATTAACAGCCTTTTCGTTAGATGCAAGGGTTGAACAGCAAAGATTGGGTTGAAGCTGCGGTTGCCTAGGGCTGTTCGATATAACGAGATAACGATATAAAAACTATCGTTTCATTTTACGCTATCGTTTGTTTCGTGGTGTCGCAAAATAAACTGTTTACGGTAATATTTTTTCATCGTTTTGATGGTCACTGTAGTGGCTATATTAATTTCTTAAAGTTCTCTCTTTCTTTTATATTTAATATAACCACACTACAGACGGACAAGCACCTGTTTTTATGCTTTGTCGTTAGCAACAACGACGGTAACACCATCGCGTGTCCGCTTGTTTATGTTCCACATAAACCTTTCAAAATAAAGCTCAAGATCCTGTTGAGACTTTTCAAAATAAACTGAATCACGTGAAAGAGCAGATTATTTACGGATTAGAAGTAAAAAGGAGCCGCCAGGTGCTAAAAAATAAACCTTAGACTCAAGCGTTAGAACAGGCTTTTCCCCGCAGCACGCCGTGTAATAAATACTCACAAAGAAAACGGCGGCCGTTACAACTTATGTCTAAAAATGTGTAGTTTCATGCATCGGTTAAAACACTCGACTCCAGCTACATGACGCGCAGCTGGAAACACTTCCCGCAAGTCGAGCTGGCCGAGATTCACAGAATTTACAGAAAGTGTTACATTTTTGTGATTTATATCGTTATCGGACGATAGAATTCTTATATCGGGATATGAGATTTTGGTCATATCACACAGCCCTACGGTTGCCTTTCTTAAAGTCCATAAAATAGGCATTTCAGATCAGTGATTCTCAGCTGACCATAGGTGTGGATGTGATTGTGTTTGGTTGTCTGTCTGTATTTGTTAGCTCTGTAGTGGACTGTCGACCTGAAAAGTCAGTTGATTGTTTTTAAGAGCTGACAATTTCCAGCTGTCCACTACGGTTAAATTGATACAGATAGAGGAAAGCTGGAAATGTTTAAAAATGATTTTCTTTAGAGTAACGCTGGAAAAAACCCCTTTTACTTGTCTTCTCCTAATTTTAGGCTTTAACTGCTTTTGTACACATGTGGCTGGCTTGGCTTAAGCACAACACATCACGTCTCAGCTGTCCAAAACACGTTTCTGCGTTGTAAATGAATGAACTGCAGAGCAGTGTGAACACATGAACACGCGCTGACAGTGAGAGGCTGAAGATGCCAAGACCTGTCCAAACCTTCTGACTCAGCTTTGTCATAACGACATTGTGCAGACCTCTGCAGGATACTGTTTAAAACATTATAAAAGGCCATTAATATAATTTTATGTGTTTTTATGTTTTAAGATTAATGCCCATTGTGCTTTCTCTGCACAAAGTAATTACAATTTGTAACTCAAATCTGGAGGAAAGAACATGGTCACTATTGGGATTAATATTTCGGTTAGTGTGTTTATGCCGGCTGAATAATTACTCTGGTTGTAAATTACAAGATCAGCCACAGCCAGGGCAGCATTTCAGTAGCTGTATGCAGCCGGTGACTCACATATATGCAGCAGAACAGAGATAAAGAAAGCAGGAACACATGACATCTATAGAGTCAGCTCTTTACTTTTCTCTTGTCTGCTTCTGTCCCTTGCTCTTTGTTTTCCAGTGAACTGAAAGAAACTTTGAATTTTGATCCCTCAGTCTTTTGGCATACTGTCCTAAACACACATACACACACACCAACACACACAAACCCCCTGCTCTCCAGCCCTCTGGAGCGACTTCACTCTCTACAGTGACACCAGAAGACGGATGGCCTCCAGAGACACGCAGCATTGAAACAAGCTGCTGTACGCTCTGTTCCTCACACAAAGTACGAAACTGGACTACAATACTAGAGTTAAAACACATTAAAAACCTGCTTTTTAGTCCATGCATCAAGATAAAGACAGTGACAACTGCGTGCACACAATCGTATCTGCTTAGACACTGAAACAGTTGCACAAGCAACAACCCCTTCTAACAACCTCATACACTTTCCTTTAATTCCCCCTTTTTCCTTTACTTTATATCAACATTTTTGCTTCTGAACAGTTTGTTATATCTTTTGGTTTTTTTCTTCTTTACTTTTTCTTTTTGCATTAGTTTGGTTGACTATTCAAACCTTCCACCGCTTTTTCATACAGAGAGGAGGGAGATGGAGAGGGAGGGAGCGAGAGAGAGATATGGGTATGAATTTTTCATCAGTGTACCACCAGAGGTTGAAGTAAAAACAACAGCACTTTTTATTCACAAGCAGAGTCGTAGATTTATTAGAGAACGCTCTTCAGGTCTCAGCCTTTAATAAGTCTAAAAATGTTGATTCAGCTGGATAGTAAATAAGCTGCCATGGCTAAAAGAGAATTATGTTATGTATAAATGAAATAAGACCTAAATGTAAGTTAACATATGGGTGTTTAATGTATGAGTGTTCATGTTTGTGGAGCCTTTCTGAGAAGCATGACAAAGTGCAGCTCATGTTCTTTGCTGTGAATTTTTCATGCCGTGTGGAGTCTTTCTGGAGCATTAATAAAAAAGAAATGAAAAAGGTCTGCTTAGTGGCTATTTCACAGCTGAAAGGTGTGGAGAATCTCTGTATAATTACCTCTGATTTTAGCCAGTCTTCTTATCTCAGCTGGACATTAGCTGAGGCAACTCTTTCCTCTGCATACGTAACCACAGTTTATACACACTAGTGACGATTCTGCATTATTCGTAGCCTGAAACTTTCATTGTGAAAATGCTTTTAATCCGTGAGTCTTAACAGTCCGCTCAACAACAAAGTAATTAAGCAGCTGCAGTTGAATAAGCCTGTTAGAGTCCCAACTGAAGGCGCGGACAGCACTGAGAAAGTGGGACAGAAGAAATAAAACTTAAATTAAGTGAAATCCGTCAATAAAACCTCATTTTTCTAAATGACACGTGAAACGGTTCATTACAGTGAGGCACATTATCGCTGGAAAAAGTCGGAGAGGAACCAAATGTTACGTTGCAACTCTGAAACACTACTTGATCCCTCATAAATAAAAGTGTGGGAATAAAGTATTTAACACTAATTAATTTTTGACTGCTCTGTAACCATTCCCAGTGTTCGCTGTACAATGCAAAAACCAGTTGAGAGAATCACATGAGACTTAATTTCATTTTGTGTTTGTCTGATCTTTTTGTAAGGTGTTGGAGGTGGTACGGTCCAACTATGACACACTGACCCTCAAACTGCAGGATGGCCTGGACCAGTTTGAGAGATACTCTGAGCAGCCCAAAGAGGCTGCTTTCTTCAAGGAGCTGGTAAGAGAGAGGGAGGGTGGTTTGTTTTGAGTGTTCAGGGTTTTATACACTCCATTTGAACTCTTTCTCAAGTGCATCCAGTCTAATGTTTGACTCAAGCAGCGTTTCACTCAGAATGATCAAAAATCTGTCTCTCAGGAGTGTTAGAAACATTTTCTCAGATTTTACTGTGTTTTTTTTAAGGAAGACCATTACTTGCCAGCTTGTTTCATTATAAAATTAATGGAGAAAGTACAAGACACGAGGCAGAAGTAGCAGAAAAGGTGCACATTGACACAACAGCTAGAAGGTAGAGGGTGATTGCTCAGCGCACTATTAGTGAGGTTTTAATTTCTGTTTTTTAGACAAGAGGCAATTATAAAGTTTCAGGACTCCCATCAAAAAATTAAGCATCTTGCCTGATGTAAACAGGGCCAATCTCCTCTTCAAGGTATCTTCTTGCGTACCTTTTGACCACTTCCAGTACAGTTATTATATTGCTCTGTGAATGCCTCATTCTGTGCTCTTGCAAGCCTCTGCGACACACACACTGGATCTAATTTCATTTTGGGGAAATACCAAAAGGAGGCTAAGCGATCTGCGTGCACTGAATGTCGTCCCTC
Source organism: Mchenga conophoros (assembly GCF_057382185.1). Lineage (NCBI taxonomy): Eukaryota > Metazoa > Chordata > Actinopteri > Cichliformes > Cichlidae > Mchenga > Mchenga conophoros. Next base: position 34,438,071 of record NC_140531.1, read on the forward strand.
AGATTCCTCAGGATGTTGCAGTATAATTTAACATTGTTAGTGCTACCTTGCTGATCAGATTCACGGTGCACAGCTTGTGCATGCTAAAGGGAAAACAAACATACTACAGCTCCTGCTTCACCTCGCCCAGTGCACCGCTTCTGGGATTGGAAACTGCGAAGCCTTCAGAGGACTGCAGTTCTGATAATCCTCCATGTTAGACTTGGGTGGAAAGAAAAGTTTATGCCTGTTTTGTGCAGCAGTTGAGGTCTGTGTGAAAATATCTGGCAAATGCAGGTGGTCAGAACACACCTTCCATGGAGTGGTACCAAAATCCTCCCAATTATTGAAGATAGTTAGTGGGGTTAGGTTAATTGGTGAATCTAAATTGCACAGTACATAAGTGTGTTAGACTGGTGTAGCCTGCCTCTCACCCTATCGTAGCTGGGATAGGCTCCAACCTCACGCAGCCCTGAATTGGATAAGTGGAAGAAAATGAATGGATGATGTATTTATTGTCAGTGCCATAAATTAATTTGTCGCTGTCGTTAACGTGTTGAAACCTCAGCAGGAAATCACAGAGGCATAGCTGATGAAGAGAGGTTGTTGTGAGTGGAGTGAGATGTTTTACACAAACATAAAGCCTTGTAATAAATGTGCGTGTCCCCAGGTGCGCTCCATCAGCCTGAATGTGAGGAAGAACGTCTCCCTGAACACGCTGAGTCAGGACGTCCTGCTCAAAGAGTTCTCCACCATCTCCTGAGAAACACCCACACTCCCTTCAACACGGATGTGTAAATATAGTTTAACACATGCAACAGAAACGATAACAATCCTGGATGGTTCTTTCCATAAATCATTTCTCATCTTCAGTGTCCTGTGAACTGGATCGGGGGATCCTGCAGAGACACTTAAAGGCTGGATGCACCTTAAGGACAGGCCTGAAAACTCTCCAGACTTTGCTCCTTGTGCTTGTTCATGTTCGTGCTGATTTGAAGAAGTGCCCATATTGCACTGGTCCCTCACGTGCAATCAGCAGTATTGGCTGGACTGTTAACTGACACTTAAAAGTTTTGATTATGGTAGTAAAACAAAGTATTTCAGTCCTCTGGTGTCTAATCACATTTTCTGAATCATCTGTTTGTCCTTCACGACATTAGTGATGGTGATGCTGAGCCGTTTTGAGTTTGGTGAATCTTACTGTACTCTTGAATTAGAGCATTAGCCTTTTCTTTTCCGATCAGTGCTCGTTGCGCGAGTATTAAATTCATTCTCTACATGTTCAAGATTGAATTTGAGTATTTTTATGTACTTACTTGCTGAGGGGATAGAGCAAGCTGAGGATGCTTTGAAGTGACGGAAAGCTTTTTATTTTTGTTTTTGATGAGAGCCAATACTAACACTCACTACTGTTACTCACGTCTCCATTATTTTAACAAATGACCTGAATGTGTTTGACGTGAGCTGTTATCATTTAGAAGAAAAACTGTTTATTAATGAAACAAAATGAGCTGTAATGTCATCATGGCTGTTGTGTCTCTGGCACACACAAGGTCTTTAGTGAGAATAGTCTCATGCGTATGCGCTCTTGAACTCACTTTTCTTCTTTCAGAACAGTTGAACTTATATTTTTGAAAGTTGATCTGAATTATGCAATTTCTTTACCTGAAAGGTCTTCTTTCTTTCCTTCACCTCTAACCTCTGTTGGTATATTTATGTTTCTTTTTTAAATAAAGATTGGTTTCCTACTATATCAGTGATTCCTCTTGACTGTTTTCACACATCGTTGAGGATCTGTGATGTTGGTCGCATTGCCGAAGTGCCAACTGATGAAAGAAACATTGAATTGTAGGGGACAGAATTCATGTCACCTGCAAGAAATATGAAATGTGAATGATTTAAAAAAAAGAAACCAGGAAAAATTAATGGTTCTTTCAGAGTATTTGATATATTTACTGCACTCTGCTGGGACAAACTAGCAGTGTATGAATTTATGTAGAAGGTATGACATCATCTTTATACACACATTTTTCAAAATAAAAAATAATAATAAAAATCCCCGTAAATCCAGCTTAGAGGATTGTGAGATACTTTATGAAATGAGAACAGCAGCTGCAATAAATATATCAGACTGAATGCAACGATCCTGATGTATGATTGTAGTTGCAACATGATAATCAGTCAGAGAGATGCAATGTGATTCTGGGTCTCACATGTACCAGGCCTGTTATTCTAAACTGTGGGAACAAGTCTGTGAAAATGAGACACACCTGATTATATAATGAGAATGTAAAATGTGTTTTGTTGCAACAGCAGAGATGTGGAAGTAGTTCATTAAAAACAAAAAATCAATAGTCTGCTGCTGAATAAACGTATTATCAGTTGGTGAGAAAGTGGAAACTTTCCTGCTCCAGTCTCGCTGTTCCGCCTTTTACCCTTCTTGCCCCTTCATGTTGTGAAACTAATTAGCCAGTATCTCTGATAAACTTTGTCCTCCAGCTACTTCCTAATAATGTCTGCACCCTGAGGCTCGCACAAACAACACCAGCAGAGGTCAGAGAGGAGGATGGTAGAAATTGTGATAAAGAAGTCCAGACGAATCAATAAAGGTAGTGCTTGACTTGCTTTCTTAAAACTTCTCTCCCCTGCTGCTGGAAGTTAGTTTCACACCAGGCAAGAAACAGACATGATCCTTCTGTCAGGAGATTCCTGATTGTTTTCCTTTTTCCTTCATCATCATCCAACTCATAGCATAAGAAGTCTGTGAATACATCTTGAGGGCTTGTATTACTTATTATTGTGTTTGACTGCTTCTGGTAGCTCAGATGACGCCATTGTGGGAAAGGGGTTCCTATCAACTGTGTTAATTAATCACAAATTTATTTAGGCACACGGACTGTGTGCCTTTTTTCTGCAGGACTCCTTTAAAACAAAAGATGTAATCAATCTGATACCAAGCTAACTCCGAGTTAATACGCAGCCTCTGGCTCTGCTGTTTGGTTTGACTTGTATGGCATTAAAGCTGCTTGCTGGTTGTCTTTGCTCCTAAATCAGATGTGACTTGTTTACTGAATTCACACACAGTGCACACAAAAGTTCAGTGTACACAGCATACATAACACATAGGCAAATTATAGCTACTCTGGACCATCTTAATGCAGCCCACAAAGTCCCTAGTGGAATTACTTACAGTGACTCTGCACTTCTGTTCGATCTTAATTACAATGCAGTGTGTTTCATCAGTGACTTGTGCAGCGGTGCACATCAGAGAACTAGTAAGCTGTAGTGATATTGTCCTCATAACCTGCAATCAGGTTTTAGGTAAACTCTGTGGCATTAGCATGCTGTATCTGAGTAATGATGGCACTGTGGAAACAGGAAATGTTGCTCGCCCCTGTTATTCATGTTGAGCATTTTCAGGTTTGTTTGTGTTTAGGGCCGGTTAGAATAGAAAGGAAAGTGACTGTTGCCTCAAAACGCATAAATATTGCATCACATTTGGGCCTAAAATTGAAAACTATTGAGTTGATTTGTATGAGTGGAAGTTAAAATAGAAAGAAGCACTTACCATTAATAACACCAAGCAGTTAAAGAGTCACAGCTACCTTTGAGGAGACGATGGTGACCCCAGCACCCCACTGTTGTTGTGCAACTAGCAGAGATTTGGCAGGTGATTTTATTTTATTTTATTTTACAACATAAGGACTTATTTTATTAGGTGTCTTTTATACAGATGATGAGTTCAAACAGGTGCCATTCATACAGGTAACAGAGTGGGGGACAGAAAAGCTTCTTACAGAAGACGTTACAGGTCTGTGAGAGCCAGAGATTTTCCTTGTTTGAGGTGACCAAATACTTATTTTCCACCCTAATTTACAAATAAATTCTTTACAAATCCTACCATGTGAATTCATGGATTTTTTTTTTTCACATTCTGTCTCTCACAGTTGAAGTGTACCTCTGGTGCAAATTACTGACCTCTGTCATCATTTTAGGTGGGGGAACTTGCACAATCGGTGGCTGACTAAATACTTTTTTGCCCCACTGTACAAGTTAAAATTAATTAAAAGCCCGTTTGTATAAAAATGTCTTCAGCTGCTGCTCATACACCTAATTAAAGCTGTGAGCAAGAAAAAACACAATGACAAGCCTCTTATGGACACGTATTATGTTAGTTTAACCTGTTCCTGAGATAATGATGTGGTTTTGTATATACTGGGGATACTCACAGTATTTGCCCCTGTGAGTGCTATGGAAAGAGTGACATAATATTTAACCAGCTATACTACAGTCCCCTGATATTAATCTACATGAAACCCCCTGATACATTTGTCAGCATTATATACTGGGCACTATATTAACTCCCTGATATAATCTCTACAGTGTGTGTTCGTGTCTGCACTGACGATGGCTTAGACGGTCGGATTGATCCAAGCCCGGGTATTTTACTGTGACAACCCATTAATGCTGCAGCGTATTTATAATGTTTCATTTAGGCATATCGCCCTTCTCATCAAATATTCATCTGAGGGGAGATTGCCTACTTTGTCTTGGCTGAACTCCCTCTGTCAACCCTATTTCTTTATTTGTGTGTTCTTGTATCTGCAGAAAACACAAGATCAACTCAGACTGAGTTGTGGAGATACATGTGAGCAGGCGCACAACTCCTTACGTCATGCGGCACCACTTTTTTGTCCTTTTCTCTGGAAGCTTGTACTTGTTGCCGGATTGTCCTGCATACTTTTACTGTATCTGCATGCATGTGTGTGTGTGTGTGTTGCTTGCCACCTGCACTGTGCATAACTCCAGGCATCAATCAGAGCTCATTATTGGTTATCTGTCGGCTCCACTTTCCAGCCTGCAGAGGTGCTAAATGTCTCTGTAAACCCCTGTGGGAGATAAACACCATCAATACTGCGAGATTTAACAGTCCCCAGGCGCATAATATATTCAAATACCTCTCCACTGTGTTACCTCCGTCTTCTCCTATTTCTCTTTCATGTCTGTGTTCCTTCTGTTGCTTCAGCCTCCTCTTCAGATGCGCCACCATCCCTCTGTTTGATATTTTTTGCTTCACCAGACCTCTCTTTGTGTCCTACCTTTGCCTTGCGCTTTCCTCTTTTTGCAGCAGCTGATAGATATTTTCTCCCCTCCCCATCAGTCTTCTGACTGGGGACACAATAATCCCTCTCTCGCTGGCTGGTCTTTAAAGAAGCTCTACTACACCATTTATCCCCAACAAGGATTATTTCAGCTTTTCCTGGAAAAGGTATTCTCACTTACATCACTCTCTGTATGAGAGAATTCAAAGGCAAAAGTCCATTTGCTAATCATGAAAAGTGCTGCTTTTCATGTGGAAACGACTATAAAGCTGTAAAGCTCCCATTCTAGTTTTATTATGAGCCCAAAAACTTCGAGTTATGTGGCACCGGGTCTTGAGTATTTCTTATTTTTAGCCTGAAGAAGAGAAAAATCTGAAAACAAGAAATTTGCAAAAAATAAAAAAAAAAGTCCTTGGATGTTACTATTATCAGGTAAAGAGTTTCCGTTTGTCCAATATTCTGGTTTACTTTGGTTCTGTTTAGTGCAAGTTCTTCTACGCTGGTGAGATGGGAACCATAAAAATATTATACCCGCTGAAAATCAGTACATTTGTCTACATGTTTTGAGTCTAATATTTTTTGATAAACCTCAAAATTCAAATTTGCCATGTGGGTAACAGAGAAAAGTTTGGTTTGAGAAACACTAGTTGCTGCATGTAATTCCAGTTGTATGTGCATATTGCTCAAATAGGCTTCAGTGCTGTTTATATAGGTGGCCAGAGGTTCATCCACCTCTTTGTTCCACCTCTGATATTCAGCTCAAAGCACAGCTGTAAAAGCTACACCCTCACAGAGATGCAACTTTATGAAAGAGTGCCTCTACAGTCTACAAAAAGCAGCTATAGCATGGTGTCTCCATGGTGCGCATTCATGGAGATAATATTCAAATATTTTTTCTACCTTGAAAAAATACGAGTGAGTCATTCTTTTACTCTGCTGAGCCAACCCAAGGACGTGAAGCTGACAGGATATTGATCCGCAAGTATTAGGATGCCGAGCGGCTCAAGTCCAAGGTGAGACCATCCATCAGAGAGCCAGGCATAGATTAGTAGGTACACACTCCCACATCCCTCTGCTGTGCCACTCCCTCTTTTGCTTCATCACTCCTCCCAGCTTTGATGGTTTACCTCTCTCTCTCTCTGTTCGCGTCTTTGAAAGGACACCTGTACACGCTCCAGCTGGCAGGCGGACTTTGGATGTTTGGCAGAAAATTAAAGTCAGCAGTACATTTGAACCTCAGATCCACTGAAGTCCTTCAAACTGTGGACGCTGCGCTGTTGATAAGCGCGAAGAAGAGAGAGTTGTAGTTGGGAGTGCAGGGAGCAGACAGACGAGCTTTGCGCGGACTTTTGCTTCTCCGTCGTTCATTTATTTGCAGCCCACACTGACTGATGCTCATAGAAAAGTGACATGCAATCGGGAGTGAATGCGCTGAAGTCGTAGATAAACTGCGGCTCGCACAGATCCTGCAGGTTCAGCTTGGTGATCCGAAAAGAACTGAGAGGGAGGGAAGCATGAAATCCACGAGTCAGGATCAGAGTTTGTCAGACTCCAGAGAGCTGGACAGATCTTACGACCCACTCACAGGTAGGCGTGTCGTCATGTCACTCTTGCCTTTCTTTGTTTTAATAGTATTTTTTAATGATTTGGCGCTGGCCTGGCTCAAATCTCCACTAAGAAGTGCGCCTTCACTGCGGCGATGAAAGTTTTGGTTTGACGGAGGACTTCGGCTCATTGATATTCGACTGTGGGACTTTTAACAAACCACAATCAAACAATTAGTGAGTGTCTGTGCACGTGAACTCCCTGCTCTACAGCTCCCCCAAACAGCAGCATGATCTGATTAATTATTCAGAGTCTGATCTCACAGGTATTTTCCTTTGAAATGAACTTTACACCATCTCCCCACTTTTTGATAATAAGAATGTGAACTAATAGATCTAAAAATGTCAGGTCGCCATCATATGTTGATTATTTTTTAGTTGGAACTATAATACTACTACTACTACTACTAATAATAATAATAAGATAAATAATGTTCCATATGAATGGCTCAGCAAGAAGAAAATGTGTTACAATGTAAATAATAAATGGAGTTAACGTAAAGAAGTTAGTGTTTGATTTACAACTAATTGACTGTATGTGAAATAAAAGATGGGTAAATAATAGCAATAGTGGTATTATTTGAGCCATTAGCTATAAATTTAACTGAAAGCAGTCCCTTCTGTGGCCCCGTGCTACTGATCAATTAATAATTTAACTAATGGACAGAAAATTAATCAGAAATCATTATTAATCACTGTAGAAATTTGGCAACAGCCACACGCCTATCTTTAGGTTTTCAGCTGTGTTTCTTTTCTTCTTGTTTTCAGTTTTCTAAACAAGCAGCAGTCAGAAGACATCACCATCATGCCGGTCTGCTTTTATCTGGGCACTTTCCCCACCTTACTATTAAATAATTGACATAATGGTTCAATGACTTTGTTCCTCAAACATCAGTGCCATTAATTGGTTACAGCATAGCAACACGATTCTTCTCAGACTAGCTGAAGGAGTGAAAAATGAACAAACACATTAATTTGAAAAGAAAAAAGAAAACAAAGATTTGTTTATATGAACAAAGTAATGCTAATGAGTAGTTAGGATGATAAAAATCTCAATGTGGATTTACTGTAGTTTAGATAATCACACTGGTCGTAGGCCTTGAAGGTGAAAAGCAAGAGAACAGAAAAATATTGCAAAACAGGCTCTCGTCACCTAAAATTACATCTAGCAGTGTGAGTGTTCGTAGCCTAATTAGATCAGTGAGGCTCTTCTCTCTTTCAGACATTTCACTGGTTTATTTTTCTCACGAGTGCTTGCAAACACAATCCTCTTTAGAGATCACACGCGCAGGTCTCTCTTTGCTTTGGCAGGCTGGCCTGTCATTTTTCTGACAGCTTCCCTAAATAGTCCTTTCCTTTAAAAATAACCACATAAATGTGTAAAAATAACCCCTTTAATATGGTGCACATAGCAGCACCATTTAGTTTTTTATATGATGTTTCTAAAGTACTGTATGAGATAGATGTTATACAGATGACAGTTTATTTCATAGCTGATAGTTGCTGTCTCAATAGCAGGTGTGATATGCACTCAGCAGCAGGTTAAACAAACAGAGAACAGGTGCATGAGGTTTTAAGAGGTGTTTAGAAGACACAAACAAAGTGTTTTATTAAACAGTGAAGCAGAGCCCGAAGCCTCTTCCTTTCATCTCCATGGTTTTTGTCTAACAGCAACATATGCTTATGGAAAATTATATTAAAGTGTATTTGAAATATTCATCAGATAAAATTCACACTGAACACTACATGGTCTTTATGTCCAACCGTTCTTCTGTAAAGCTGCTGAAATCCTCATGTTGTTTACTTCTTGGTTCATGCATTATAGATACACATTCCTTTGTGCACTACACTTATTACAGTAGTACAGGCTGCCTGCTTCTGTGGGACAGTTAAACCATGATGTCACAGAAAAACACCGTTAAAAAGGCATTGGTTGATGGTTTGGGAAATCTGCTTAGATTGCATATGAAATTCTTGGAAGCAGCTTGCTATGATGGGCTTGCGACTTGTCCTCTGTGCACCCGATCTCTCATCCAAAGTCAGCTGAAATAGGCTCCAGTGCCCCCATGACCCTGGATTGAATAAGCTGTTAAGAAAATGGATGGATTTATCAGAATTCAGTTCAAAAAGTGGACCCAAATGCAGACCAGTAATGAAACAAAAGATGAGCTTTATTCAAAGGCTCAAACACAGACACCACAAACCTGGAAAAACCATGAGAAGGCAAAAAGGTGGCACGAATCACAATTCCACAAAAGCTGCTAGAAAGACTGGGATATTCATACAAACTCATCCCATACAGAAGGAAACCAAAGGTTCAAAATATGACCAAGAATCAGGATCACTGTGGAATTTAAAGAAATCAAGGCAGAAATCATGCACTACATAAATACCAAACAGTAACTGGAACTAAAACACAAAGCTAATCCTAAAGATTGTAATAAATATAGAATAGAAGGAACACAAGGAAGTAAACTCACCTAGAAGATCATGAAATAAAGAGAACTCGAGACTTTACTAGGTTAGAAACAAATCCACTCTGTGACTGATTGATGGATGGATGGACTTGGTACCTCAACATAAAAACTGTGAACATTTAGCCCTTTGTCCAAAGTTAAGATAATCAGTGTTAAAGCTCACTGATGAACACATAATGTGCTTAATTAATACATTCAAACCCAAAAGGCCAGGAGCAGTTTTCACAACTTTCTACATGTTTATTAATTAAATTCGTAGGTTTTGGTAGGAAGATGTCATGTTTCAATCTTAACCTTAGTCATAATTTGGGACTAATATTTTCGTGAGTGTTGTAATTACAGACTGGCTATAAAGATGTACCGAAATATGAAACATTCATAGTATGTCCACCATGTAATCATATCCAATTTTATAGCCTCAAAGAACTAATTTTAATAAACTCCTCAGCCTACACTATCATGATAAAAATATCTGAAATGACAGAAATAAACCTTGGGAAACATTTGTCTGAGCTGCACTTTAATGTTTTAGTTTTACCCACATCCCATCCACTAACATGGAGCTGATGGGGTTTCTGACCTACACTTTAGTCAGCCACCAAGGAGTGATTGAAAGGTTTATCTTCACTAAAAGATGAAAACAGCTTCTTGGTCTGAAAAGTATAGGCATTATAAAAGGGCCCCGAACCTGCATTATTTGGCCAGAAGCGGCTGAGTCCTTTGGTTGAACACTGATGTTTTCTTATATAAAAGTTACCCTTTGGTTCCCTTATACTGTGACCTCCGTGACTGTTTTACTGATGGGTTTATGGATTCAGTCACCAGCTTCAGTCTTATTGAACACAGCATAATATTTATTTTTAAAATTATGAGCCTCACTACAAAACACAAAAGCGGAAAAAGGCTGTTTATGTCTTTTATATACAGCTTATGGTCGTGTGACAGAATAATTTCCTCGAGTGAACAAACATGCTTGTGATATGTATGTTTGTGTGCTTGAATGAGAAAAGTGGCATCATTTTCAGACATTTTTTATACAATACTCAAGGATCAAAATATCACCTGAAGCCATCTATAATATACAACACTTACACATTTCATTTCAAAATAAAAGCCTGTCATGAGATAAAACTATTGATATGATCACTGCAGAGCTCATGCTGTCAGCCCCGAGTGAGCAAACTTAAGTATGTTTGCGTGTGTCAGTTCTTTTTCATGAAATGGACATCTATAATCTGAACTGCGTCCTTCTGGGGGATTATTGTAAGTACAGGAGCTGTTGCCCCTGGCAACATTAGCTTACAAATGTTCATTTAGTGCATAGGCTGTCATGGCCTCCTAAAGTCAGCATGAAATGCTTACAGTTAAATGACACACAGTTGTTGGTTTAACTCACCTTTTGCCAATTATTATTATTTTTACTTTAGAGATTAATTAAGCTTTTATAATGAACTGTAAAAGATTTTTAAGAATCGGTGAAAGATATACTGATACTTAGGTCACAGGTTGTGTATTGTCTCTCAGGGTTTGTCCTCCTCCTCCCCCCCCCCCCCCCCCCCCATGCAATAATAATAGAAAATACATTTTTTATAAGTAAAATCATCAGAATCTCCTTTTGAAGATTTAAGTCTTTCACTTCATGATTAAATTGAACTCCAAAGTCAATATTTTCAACCACTTCAATGTTTTTTGTCATCTCCCTGATCCAGCTCATCAAAAGCCTAATCGTCAGGCCCATCAAAAGCTTTAAAATCTGCTCAAGGTTTCTGAGAAAGTTATTGACCTTTTATGAGTAAAACTTGCCGAGAAATATCTTCAGCTTGGCCTTCAGAAACTTTTAATTTCGTTCTTTCAGTGAATCTTACTTTCCCCCCTGTGTGCTTTTTGAAACAGTGGATGAAAGAGGCTTTAAATAGTTACAATGATGGCTCAAAGAGGCTGTAAATGTAGTTATACCAAAGGGTGAAAGAGGCTGTAAAGATAGTTATAACGATGGGAAAGCGAACATTGATCTACCCCAGAGGACTGCATTTATTCAAATTGATTTACGCGATCAAAGTCACCCATAAGGGTCTCTTGAACTGACAAATAGCTGCTGGGTACTGTGAAATGTCAACATCGGCTGAAATAGCTGTTCAGTTTTGTTCATCCATAACTCCAGCTACCCCCTGCAGATATATGGTGCTCATTTGCAACACGTATGGGACAGGTGAACAGTTGCTTAATAATTAATCAGGTATGCTTTGTTGCTTTTGCTCATCTTCCAACTGTGTGAACGAATCAAATCATGACACAATGTCCCGCTAATGTTTATGAACCTGTGAACTCACAAAAGCAGCATAAAGCGTGCTTCAGCTCATTTAGTAGCTGTTTTTTATGCAAGAACAACCTCCAGTGTTGTTTGTGTGTAAAACAGTCACATCAAACAGATTCCCTCAGATGGGTTTTTAATAACTTAGGAAGTATTCGTGGCCTGAAATGCCCTGAAAAAAGGAGCCTTTCTGTTCCTTTTACAGTTTATTTTGTGCTTTTTTAAAAGTCATTTATAATTTTGCCACATTCAATCACAAATCTGAGGTGTTTTTCATGCAGCGCGAGTGTGTGTGTGTGTGCATTTGTGTGAAAGGCTGTATAAAGCTTTGTTTGTTTTTCCATGGTCATGCAGCTGCTGTATTTGATAGTTTGATTGATATATCCTCAGCATCCACTGTCACTGATGTTCATGATAAGTGCACTGAACAGTTACTGCCACCCTGGGAGCTACAGTAATTGCTTAAAGAAGACAAAAGCTTGCTTCTACAGGCAAAAAAGGAAAAGAGTTTCACTGTGCATTTTAATACTTTGGATGTATTACTGCAATTTACACCTTGCTTGTTTTGCACGTGCAAAGGGTCTTATATTTCATATTTGCAGCATCCGCTAACAGCGACTGATGTTTGTGGGTTCATAGGTTTCTCTTTATTGTGAATAAAAAGTTTACAGGTTAAACAGTTTTATTTGTTGTTCCATCATCATGATCATCATCATCATTATTTAAACACCTTATTTTTTAATTTCCTCTGCTGTTTCCAGTGTTTGGCTCAATAGGACTGTGTGTATGTCTGCAGTTCTTTTTGTGTCTGATCTCAAGCCATTCACTGCTGCTGCTGACTGCACACGTTTGTTCACCCTTTATTTGACTTGGAGGCCCTTCACAATCTTAAACGCACCACTGCCCTCTGGTGGCAGAAAAAAACTTTTTCTCTGGCGACTACAGAACTACTTTAATTTTTAGACCTTTAATCATCCCGTTTTTATCACAACTTATAATAAATCTAAGCGCTTCCAAGAATGTTTTAAAATTTTCTTTAATGTTATATTTAACCAGTAATATGAATGTCTGTTTTCATGGTACCACAGCCTTACCACTATGTTAGTAAACTAGTTAACAAGTAGAGGACGCTTTCCTTCATTAGCGTCACTTTCTTCTGCTTCAGTTATTTCTAAGATTGTTTTCTTTCTTTATGTTTCTGTCTACTTCTTTCTTATTTCACCGTCTTTGCAGGGTTTCATAGCTTTTTTAATATATTTTTTTATCATAGTATATTTGCATATTTTAAATGTTTTAATGGTTTTATTTGACTTTGTTTTATTTTGTCTTGATGTTTATAAGTCTGTAAAACTTTACATGTGATATTGTATTACACAAAATAAACTTGGTTTGTCTGAGAAAACTCTAAGACAAAAGTTAAAGTTCAGAAAGTCGTTGCTGGAAAAAAAGATAAGAGAAGAAAGCAGAAAAAAGCAGCAAGCAGAGCAAAGGAAGTAAATGTCAGAATAGATTTCTCCATCCCCTCCTATCCACTTTCTGCTTGTCCTTGGCTTATTTTGGGTTAATATAATATTTCTGTGTCTGGCTTTGGAAAAGAGGCTAAAATCTACTAAACAAGCTTAACACAATCAAGAGCCTTTAACAATTCAATTCAGTTGTATTCATATAACACCAAATTACAGCATTAGTAATTAACCAATTAACTTTATATTGCAAAGTCATATCGCTACAAAATTATAGAGTTTATAGAAATTGCTAACAGTGGATTTGTTTAGCAAGAAGATGTCTTCAGCAGATCCGGTCTCGAGGGCGTGTGGTGCAAGAGCAGCTAGGGAAGAGGAGCATGGCACAGTGAAAAACAGACATGAAAACAATAAATGCAGGTTCAATAAGAGAGAGAAGGGGCAAAGCGAACAACAAATAAACTGGAGGAGAGAGAAGAAACAAAGTTAATGACGTGCAAAAGTGCCATCTAAATGCATTAGAAGTAAGAAGAGGGGAACTGAGAGGTTCTCAGTGCATTATGGCCGGTCCCTAAACTGCCTGGGCCTTTAGCAAGATGACTAAGGGATGGTTCAGAGTCAGTTAGTCACACAAGTTTGAATTCTGTCAGATGAATAATTGAACGCAAACATGCGACTTAATTAATAATTGAGAAGTCCTGATATGTTTTCTTCTTCTTCTTCTGGCTGCTTCCTTTAGGGGTTGCCACAGCAGATCATCTACCTTCATGTGACCTTCCCTAGTTTCCTCTTCCATCACTACATCCATGAATCTTCTCTGTAGTCCTCCTCATTTCCTCCGCCCTGGAAGCTCTGCCTTCATTGTTCTTTGTCCAGTTTTTCCACTATATCTCTTCTGCAGGTGTCCAAATTATCTCAGCCTCGTCTCCCTAACTTTGTCTCCATATCGCTCGACCTGATCTTTCCTTCTGATACATTAATTTCTAATCACGTCCATTTCAGTCACACCCAAAGAAAACCTTAGCATCTTAAGTTCTGCCAGCTGTGTTATTGTTAGTGTTACTGTCTCCGCAAACATCATAGCAGGTCTTGTAAAGTTTCCCTTCACTCTTGCTGCTACCGTTCTGTTAAAAAAAAAACCCGACACCCATCTCTACCCACTCCACCCTGCCTACACTCTCTTCTTCACCTCAATTTTGTGCTGTCTGTTGATTTTCAATGGTTTATTTAAGGTCATCCACATTCCTCTGCTCTCCAGCGCATACTTCCACATCTCAAGTCTCTTTTCAACCTGCTCTCTACTCTCACTACAGATCCCAATGCCATCTTCGAACAGAGACTCCTGCTGTTTGCCTGTCCATCACCATTACAAACAAGAGGGGGGCTCATAGCTGAACCCTGATATAATCCCAATCCTGTCATTCCTACTGTGACCCCACCACTGTCTCGCTGTGCTCTTACATGGAGTACCTCGTGCAGTAGCACAGTTCCTCTCTTAGCACCCTGTTGTGTGATTTCTGTAGTTCTGATATCTTTGACTTCACCCGGCATTATTTTAGGTCCACCGGTACAGGAACATCACACTTTGGGTAAATGCGTCTAAATTAATGCTACAGCTTTTTAATGAGTTAGTCAAAAATATGGAGGTTTTAAAAGATAATGAAGAAGATAGCTTTTTGAAACCATAAAGAATTTGGTTGTTCTCTGAGTTTTCACCTAGCAGCACCATCACAATTTGAATTTGCCCAAGATTTCTATTGGCTATTTTGTTTTAGTAACAATTAACAAAAGTTAGCATTCTAACATGTTAAACTCAAACAGTAAACATGCTAAACATTATGGCAGCATTGCCGTTCAGTTTTTAGGGTTGCGGTGGCAGGATGGGTTATCTACAGTTTGAAGGTTGGTGGTTTGATCCCCGGTTGCTCCAGTCTGTATGCCAAAGTACCCTTGAGCAAGATACTGAACCCTGAGTTGTTCCTGATGCATCCATCAGTGTGTGAACAACATTAGATAGAAAGCACTTACACAAAGGAAAAAGGTGCTTGTATGAATCTGTGTGTGAATGTTATGTTGTATAAAGCATTTTGAGTGCTCAGGTAGAAAAGTGCTATATTATTTAAATGCTTACCACACTGTCAGCAATGCTTGCAGCGCTGTGTTAGTATTACAGATAATCCGTTGCTGTGTTTGCTGACTCCAAAAACCAGTTAATTTATATTTAAAGAGACCTTATAGTTAAATAAATAATGACACAAACTTCTTTTCATATCTAAAGAGAAATTAGATTAAATAATGTTAAAAATTTAGGAATCTGTCAGCTGATTTCTGTATCTTAGAGGAGCTCGGACTTGAGACTCGACTCTGCTGGGTCCTGTCCCAACAGATGTAATGGGTCACACAGATTCAAAGCCAGGTCAGCAAACTTATTTCTATGCAAGACAAGTGATTTCAAGTATTTGAGTCTAGTTTGCCCAGTGTTTTATCCATTTAGCATGGCGCTGACTTTGTGGGCCACTGAGTCTGCTTCTAATCTCTGGTCTGATCTGGTTCTTTCCAGGTAATCCTCCATCCAAACCCAATAAAAAGACCTTAAAGCAGCGCTTCCTCAAACTGCTGCCCTGCTGTCGTTCTGGCTCCAGCTCTTCAGTTGATCAAAGCAAGTGTTAGAACACGCACTTTGTCACACCACATCAATTAAATTAAACACAAACAAAACATTGATTTTTACTCTTTTAGTCTCTTTGCCTTTTCCTCTCTAAAGTTTCCGTCATTTCAGGGACGCTCAAAGAGAAACTGTTTCCTTTCTGTCTTCATTCCTCCGATGCAGGGAGCATAGTTGAAGATGGTGAACTATCGACAGTGTGTTACAGACCTGAGGGCCTTGACCGTCTTGTACAGCAGACCAAATTCAGCAAAAAAGAGCTGCAGGTCCTCTACCGGGGATTCAAAAATGTCAGTCAACGTTTCCTGGAAATCATTGATCATTCCTCTTGCAATGAATGCGCAATACTTGAAAACCATCAATTATGATGTGGCTCTACTGTGCTATTTATGTGCATTGGAAAGTATGTGTGAAGGGTTTTTTTTGGTCCACATAATAATTTTATGATTTCCACAGGAGTGTCCGAGTGGTGTGGTGAATGAGGAGACGTTTAAAAGCATCTATTCCCAGTTCTTCCCTCAGGGAGGTCAGTCACACTCACTTCCTTTTATCCCATGTTTTACATTTTATTCAATTTTTTTTCTAAGGAGCTAGGTAGGAGGAAATGTTCTGTCTCATGTGTCTTCAATGTATTCACTGAGGATTGAACTGGTTAGGTGCGTTCAATTCAAATATGTATTTAAATTATAATACTTTCAGCTTTGCTTTACTATGACAGTGACAAATAACATACACATTTGTGGTTATAAACACTTCTTTCATCTTTAAAAGCAGGGTCAAATTATACACAATACTGTGCAAAAGTCTTGAACCACCTCTCATATTTTCCTTCCAAGGCACCAGATTATTAATGTTTTTTTAAGCGGTCTTTTGTCACGGTCTGCAATGGGAGACCATGGGGATGAGGGGGAGGGAGGACCCAAACGCAGGACTCTTGTGCGATGAATGTAGTGCGTTTATTTACAGTGATGTAAATATTACATAATAAATCCCCGTGCGCTCCCCTGACTCCCGTGCCATGTCTTCTTCCCAAAAACCGTGCTCGGTGTTCTCCGCTCCCATGTGTCCGCACAACCCGTCCTCACTGCCCTCTTGTTTTCCACGCTCCTCCTGGGGGGAAATAACAGAGGCAGCCGTCAGGACACTTAACTACAGCACTACAACTTTAATACACTCACTAAACTTGGGTCACTAGGAAAACTGACATGGAGTTTCACGCAACAGAGCGCAATCACACTCTTAAATAGCTCCCCCGACGAGGCTGATCAGCTGCAGGTGCGTGGCATGATCTTCAAGTGTGGCCAGCCACCTGGCAGGGCCACACCCACCAGGCCTGAAAGTGCCTGTCACCTGGCCTATCGGACCAGCCGCACCCACACACACCGGCCTCTACATACAAGCATGGAAGCACAGGAACAGCAGCACAGTGCAGTAAAAACACATATAATGAGTCCACACTGCTCATGGACCCTGGGCCCCTCAGATCCAGGTCCCTGACAGTCTTCAGCAATAGTTCTCCAGGTTTTTTGAAGGTCTTTCAAAGCTTTTCTTTGGGCATTAGCTGCTTTTTCATTCCTTTTCAGTCCTGAGCATTTACAGAAGAAAGCTACTTAACATTGACCTATGAACAATTTTTTGTTAAAACCATGAAGGATGGCTGACTGGAAATGACTGGTTTAAAAAATCTACAGCACATGAACACTTTCTGAAAATCAAGCAAAGACCTGAAACAGGACCTGAGAGATGCATCTGGCCCTTCTGCTGATCGTTATACTGTTCAAAGCTTCATCAGAAATGGTGCATGTGAAGAAGCCATTCTTGAGGAAGTGATACAGGGAAAAAAGGCTGAGGTAGTCCAAATTACACAAGAACTGGACTAAAATGTGAAAATTTGGGTTCAGAATGTAGTAAGTATGTACAGAAGAGGACAGGAGAGAGGTACAACAGTGGCTGTCTAAAGCTCTCTGTAAAACACTGGAGGCTCTGTCATAGTTTGGGGCTGCATTTCAGTCAGTGTTATTGAGGATCTTGTCAAAATTTATGGAATTATGAATTATTTTGATCCATCATCTGGAAAGCATCTGCTTGGCAACAGCTTCATTCTTCACAATGACAATGATCCCAAACACACCGCCAGTGCTGTGAAAGCTTACCTGAATAGAAAAACAGACAATGGAACACAATCAGTCATTGATTGACCTCCCCAGAGCACGGACCACGGCATTGCTGAAGAAGTGTGGGATCGTCATGACAGAGAACAGAACAAAAGGCAGCCAACGTCCACAGAAGAGCTTTGAAAGTCCTTCACAAAGCCTGGGGAACTATTTCTGAAGACTAATGCAATTACAGGAAAGCTTGCCTGGGAGAGTTCAGACTGTGTTGAAGGTCATACCAAATACTGACTTTCGGTTAGAATTGCACAAACTCTGTTTTTGTCTCATACACTGTACTTCCAGGTATGTTTGCACATGTTTTTAAAAAACTTGCTACATCTATTTCCCATTTTCCCAGCCAAATATATACGATGGGTGGCTCAAGACTTTTGCACAGTGCTTGTATACTTGTTAAATGTGTTTATCTGGCTTTAACTGAATCTGCAGTCATATATTAAATCATTTTAAAATCAGACTTTTTGTGTATCTGTGCTTGATATAATTTGTGCATAGATAAAATGCATTTGCATGTTTTTGCATGTTTACAAAGTGCGATAAACAACCCACGACTGAGCAGCACAGTTCAAAACACTATTACCTCTTAACTGATGCACATTTAATTACCTGTCCACATCTTTAATGTCTCTAATATTTTTCTGTTTCTGTCAGTTTAGGCTGTCATTACACAAAATCATTGACGTGACTGCTGCACAGTTACAGTAACTTGCTTTCTTATATTCTCTTTTGCAGATTCAAGTATGTATGCGCATTTCTTGTTTGAAGCCTTTGACACACAGAACAATGGCTCGGTCAACTTTGAGGTGAGATACACACCTCAAAGCCTCCTTTCATTCCCTGCAGCTCACAGAGATGTTTTCCCTTTTCCTTTTTCATCTTCTTTACTGTCCTTTTCTTTATCTATGCTGTGTAGTTTGATTATACTTTTTCTTAGAGTTTGGAAGAAAGCAGCATAAAGCTTTGTTCTTGGTGCACATCTTGTATAAATCTCATTACTTTTTAAAATGATTTCACTCTGTTGGTGAAACTCTGTGGGTGTCAGTAACACAGGGTTGGAACTGAAAAAACATAAAACATAGTATCAATGCAGCAAATATTGAAAAGTTTTGTCTGTGCCTTTTTTGTCTTTATTGTGGTCTTCACTTTTAGTGCCTGTTTTCTTTCCCTGCTGTAGGACTTTGTTATAAGTCTGTCCATCATCCTGAGAGGCTCCATCACTGATAAACTCAACTGGGCCTTTAATCTGTATGATATCAACAAGGACGGCTGCATCACCAGAGAGGTAAACCAACCAATCACTGCCTGTTTTTTTCTTTTTATTACATTGGCAGCTCATGTCTTTTTCATATTTATTTTCCTTCTGTCTGTTCTTCCAGGAGATGACAGAAATAATGCACTCCATCTATGACATGATGGGGAAGTATACATACCCCCACATGAAAGATAGTGCACCAAAAGAGCATGTTGACAGCTTCTTTCAGGTAAAAACTCACAAATAATCAGATCACACATCACACATCTCCAACACTGAACTCAAAGTGAGTCAGAATGTACTGAAAGTGATGGGTAAAGCATTTACTTTATCTACTGTGTCACTGTTGTGCCCATTAGTGTAAATGTGGAGCTGTGGGTTAAACAGCCAGCTTCGTCAGAGAGTGGATATCTATGAATTTGAATATTTTGCTTTTGCTCTGCTTCATACACACAAAAATAACCCAACTTAAAGACATGTTTTATTTCTAAATTGGGCTTTTAAATGATGAATAATCGTCCAAAAGGCAAAAAATTTGAAGCTAAACAGTGTAGCTCAGAAAACAGATCCCTGTGGAACAACACATCTCGAAGCAGCCGTTTCTGGGTTTAAACCGATGATAGTAACAAAAAAACTTTTGTCTATGAAGCAGCATTTACCCAGTCTAATGCTGATCCAGACACACCCACTGCCTGATGAGACTTATTCAATAAGATTGTGTGATCCACATTTTCAAAAGCTTAACTCAGATCTAATAAAACCAGAACTATTTTCAATAGATTGCTGTATATCTTACCAAGTTACAGCCCACTCTCGATTACTGGGAAGCATGGTGTCACCTGCCTGCATGTGAGTGATGGCAGGTGAAGGCGTATCTTCATTCCTGTGCACAACATAAATAAGCAGGAATCCACCTTTTCAGCAATTTGGTAGTGGTGATTAAACTAGAACATGTTCCATGGACTTCCACTGAAAATGGGCGGTTGGCAGTGCCAGAAAGCTGCAAAAAAACCCAACAAAAAACCCTGACGTCAATGATTATGGGAGGACCTGCTGAAAGGAATTCATTGATGATCCATAGTGGCAGCCCCAGCTTCCATTACTGTTTCTGAGTCCCTTTGAAATGTCGACTGGTTTTTCAAAGGCAACGAGGTAGAATGGACTTCACACCAACTGAGAAAGCCTGAGCTATGATGTTTGGGCTACTTAAGCTACCCCCTAGAGTTACTATAGAACATAGATTTTTTTAGGCCAATCCCTGTTTTTTGTGTCATCTGGTAAAATAATTTTTGTCCTGCAAGACTGGAGCATTTCCAGAAATGTCTAGTTGGCTCACAAACACAAATGTAAACAATGCAGGTTTTAAAGGATTTTGCAAATATGTGAAAGAACTTTTAGCACCTGGTAAAACTAAACTTGGAGAATGAGGTCAATACATTTTAAACTTTCATAGTTAATGTTCCTATTTGTGTTTGCCATATTGCTATATTTATTCGGTTAAATATAGGGTCATGATAGACCGTAACAAGGTTGGCTGTTATTAATTATGTCACAGAACTTTCCATTATTTTTTTTCAGCACAAATGGGTCAGAGCCTGTAAAAACTGTGAAAGGTTGTAAGAGAGGTAGATTTTATAATTACAAATGTCACATCTGCACATCCCCTCATTTATGACTGGGGTCATGAATGAAGTCATTTAGTTACTTAAAAGTTAAATCATCATTTGTAACTTGTTGCATTTTTCCAGAAAATGGACAAGAACAACGATGGAGTGGTCACGATGGATGAGTTCCTTGAGACGTGTCAGAAGGTTAATAATAATATCTGTTTCAAACAGCAGTGCAGCTACACATCCACAGCTGCTGAAAATACAGAATTCTTTTTTCTTTTTCAGGATGGGAACATCATGCAGTCCATGCACATGTTTGATAATGTGATCTAAGCATTGGTGGACATAGACAGAAAACAGATTTCCCACCTGTTTGGAGCTCTCGGCTCAAATGCAGCTCATCGCCAGCGTGGATGAATTTTCTGAGCTTCAACAGCGGTCCAAGGTTCAAGTAGCAGTGACCTAAAGATACCGACCCCAAACACACATTTTCTAAAATACTTTTAATGAATAGACTGAGCAGAATGAGTCAAGCGTTGATGCAAAATTACTTGACTTGTGGGAAATGTGAGATTTTATTTTTTATACTACACATACGAATGAAAGCGTTAAAGGTACGCCATGTTGCAGTCTGACGAAAACAAAAAGTGCTAATGAACAGTTTCCTCAAGAAAGCAGCAGATATGCACAAGCAGCTGCGATTTTAAAATTTGATGACGTTCTTTCTAAATTATGACTATTACAATATTTCTCTATTGCATGTGTTTACACACTAAAGTGAGACAGAGGCACCGGTTATACAGACGTGGAACAAATGGAATAACTCTTAAATGTTGTAAAGTATCACACACTCTCTCTAATCACTCTTGTCCTATAACAGAGGATAGCTTTAAGTTTGAAATCAAAGCAATAATCTTACATATTATCAGTTCTTATCTGTTCTCTGTGTTCTTATGGAGCTCACCACTCACATTTATTATAATTGTGCATATTGTGTGCATGATGTATCTGTTTTCATTGAATAGTTTAATGAAAGTGTTAATATATTTTCTATATGGGCATAGTAACGATGGTGAGGAGGAAACTAAAAATCACACAGTTGCTATGCAAAAGCAAAAATCATTAAACTACTGAAATATGATTGATGGGTCTGGCTCGGATTACTTGTTTTTTTTTTTAAAAAAAAAAAAAGGTGCTGAAACAGTGCTTAAGAGGGTGTCACCTGTCCAGATTATGATGTGCATTACATTCATGCAGCAGAATGTAATGAGAGCCGAGCTTTTAAGAAGTTCCTGGCACGACTTCATCTGCAAACAAGGTGCATGGAGCAAGTTCAGCAACACTTCATTTATATTTTATTTGTAATGTGTTTCAACTTGTTGATTTTTTTCAGGGTGATCATAAAAACATATGACAAACAATACGTCCTCTCCACCGATGTTGCAGTCGTCTCTTACTTGAACACCTTCAGCACTAATTTGGCTCCGAGAGGATCTTTAAAGCTTCAGCGGCAGGAAATGTTTCTTTTACCCATAAATTGGAAACACAATTAAATGACTTTTTTTGTAGAGAAATGTCTATTTTCAAACTGAAAGCAGTGTAGCCAATGAAACCATTTTTGCCTTTGAATCAGACTACTAATGACAAGAGTAATAAAGAACTTGCTTAAAAAAAAACAACAAAAAGAAAATAGCAGGTGTATAATCAGAAATTGTTCAACTGGGTGTTGCCTAAACAGACGATATAAACCCAGCAGACAACCATTAGATGTACCATGCTCGTACTGGGTTGGACCCAAATGATAAGCGTAAGAAAATGGATGTACAGAAAACGAGAAAAAGCACATTTCTGATTTATAACTCAATAAACATGAACACAAGAACATTTTGAATATATATCCTTTATTTTTATTAAACAAAATTTAAGTAAAAACTCTTAATAAGTAGAAAGACAAATTTCCCTGTCAGTAGTTTTTTTTTTTTTTCAACCACAGCTGTATTATCTCATGTGTTTACTACGGAGTTGGACAAATCTGTTGCACAAGTATGTAAATGAGGTTTTTTTTCAGTGGCTACATATGATTTCCTCTCTAAATTCATTTTAAAATCAAAGGCATCTCTTTCCTTATTTTCTGGTAATTGTGCATAATGTGAAACTTTCCCAGTAAATAACTTATAAAAGTTGAAGATGACTCTTGAAAACAAACAAACAAATAAAGCAACCGTACTGATCAACTACAGTCCAAATAAAACACATCAGATGATTACAGAAGAGAAGGGAGCAGCTGTACAGTGTTAGCTCGAGTATCTCCGCTTCTCCCCATTTGCTCACGTCTACTAAATTTTGTGACACGTGAAAGGAGCGTTAACCACCTCTTCGCTGACTCTTGGGCCACGGTGTGAGAAAACTGACAGTATATAGAGCCAAAACTACAGCAAAGTCAGAAATGTGTCTTACAAAGGCGTTAAGCGGAGTTGGTGAGTTGGTGCACTGTGCACGCTGAGCCACCTCTGGCAGTGTTTTCAACTATTATTCTCTTTTTCTTTCTTTTCTTAAAAAAAGAAAAAGCTACGATTATCATCACAAAATAAAATCTCTTTGGCATAGAATACCCACCCAAAAGCGTAAACAACCACGCACACTCATGCACTCACTCTTAGAAGGTTCTTAAAAAAACAAAACAAACTACAAGCATCAATGTCAAAATTATAATCTGCAAAA
The DNA here is from genome assembly GCF_057382185.1 of Mchenga conophoros. Lineage (NCBI taxonomy): Eukaryota > Metazoa > Chordata > Actinopteri > Cichliformes > Cichlidae > Mchenga > Mchenga conophoros. Next base: position 34,461,426 of record NC_140531.1, read on the forward strand.
TTATGCTATAAAACAAAGTTGAGCCCTGTTAAGATTATGAGTCCCATACTCGGCAATAATTGTATATATTACATCAGGTGGCGAGCAGAGGAAAAAGACCTTTCGTGATGACCACGTTCTACTCTTCTGTGTCCCGTTACATCCTAAATCAGCTCTTTGCTGCCTTCTCCTCGTCTGCTTCTTTCCCCTGAAAGAATACAATTTAAAAAAAGAAAGTTATTATTTCACAAAAACAAAAAAGTGTTTTTATCTTTTTTCCTTGCTCTGAAATGAGCAGGACTTTATTTGAAAAAGGGTGATAACATTTTGCTGTTAAAGCATTTCAGAGGTACAGGCTGCAGTGCTTTTAAAGTGCATTAGTACACTACATTAAAACCACTGATAAGTGAAGTCAATGGCATTGATCATCTCTTTATAATTTAATGTTCTGCTGGGAAACGCTAGGTCACGGTATTAATGTGGATGACACGCCTTTCAACACCCACAGAAATGGCTTAAGATGTTTACCCAATCGCCAAATTCCCAAGAATCTAATTTTTACTGATAATTTCAGGCTGCACAGAGAAGCCGCCTCACAATTCCCAACATCCAAATCATCCGCTGTCAATGACCCACTGTTAGACACTACAGGACACTCCCACAGGATCTTATACAGTGGATATCACACAAGTGGTTTAAATATTGTGGCTGATCACAATATATAACAAGAAAATAACATTTCAAAAAAGTACAGAGATAAATTCTACACGCTGTAAAAGGCATTTAAGTGTTTCTTCTGTGTTTTTAAGAAACCTTAGAGAACATAAGAATTTGATCTTTTACTTATACAAGTTCAAGATTATGCTTTTGAAGCTTGGACTTTGTGCACACACACAAACAAATGGCATTATTTCTCACACAGTCCCGATCAGCTGAGTCTAAATAAAGTAAGATGACTGGCTGAAGTAACATTAGCATCTACTGACCTTAATAATGGTCAGGTGGGTACTGTTGTCTTTCGTAGGGCAAACTGGCTGCGTATTCGTCATGCATCATAGTTCCATCCATGCTGTCCATGGGCATGTCACCTGGATATCCGTATCCTTGGAAACCAGCATCTAGCTCTGCAAAACAAGATGTGTAATTATTATATTAAGGCACATTTCTGGATTACTGGGATCAAACTGAGGGAGAAAAAAAAAAAAGATTAATTTTTTTATTTTTTTTACTTAGTTGGATCAGAGTAAGAAACAAAATACCAAAACCATAAAAGGAAAAAAGGCAAGTAAAGGAAAGGATAGGACGAAGATGCAAACATAGATAATGAAGAAACACCACAATGGGGGCGAGAGGAAGACCTTAACTTGATAATAATGAAAAGGAAATGATGTATCAGGAAATCAAACACAGAAACAAACAAACACAATGTTGTTTTCAATGTATTCGTTTTAGATTTTCTTAGATTCTGGTATAATACACCTTGACTGGGGAAAAATTATATAACTAACAAAGCACAGATGGAAAGAATTGATAAAAAAAGCAAGTTTAAAATTAATTTAAGAAGATATAACTGACGGTTCATGCGAATCTCAAATTAAAATTTTTACTTTACGGTACATGAAAAATAAGTAGCCATTTGTTTTTTGTGCTGAGCTTTGTGATGAGCTCATTCTTATAGCTGCCAAATAATGAAAGTAGTTTGTAAGCAGCAGCAGGGAGGCAACCTGCTAACAAATTATTGCGCTTTCATGCTGCGGCTGCTCTCCGTGGTGTAGTGACCCACTGCTGAGGAATGTGCTGTATGTGCACATTTCAGCCACAGTTACTCACCATCGGGATAGGGTCCCTCCATGACAGCTGTGTTGTGGGCCTGCAGATAAGTCACGAGAGGGCAAAGGTCAAATGAAGCCAACACTTTGATATAGAAAGATTTTTAATGCCACAAAAATGCCAAGATGTATTTGACACAGAAACAACCGACGTGAATAAACAAGTCTACGAGAATCTTCATTAATCTTCAGCTGTCGTGTTGGTGCATCAGAGGGTGCCACACCCACTCACCATCTCCCAGGCAGCGGGATCGTTTTTGAACAGAGAGTGTGTGAGCTCCACAGACACTCGCTTCCTGTAGTCTGAGTTCTTATCCTCGGAGATGCGGAAGAGGACGGCTGCGGCGTAAGTAGCTGGAGGGGAAAGAATAAGAAAACAGTCAGTGGTCGGGGTCAGCGTTAGTTAATAAACTTTGAAAGCTTAATATCTGGAACAGAATGTCCTTTACTTTGAGCCTCAGCACATTGGTGCAAAATAAAATGACCAACAGTGCGGTTTACAGTGGTTGATCTATGAGTAAGCGTGGCCTTTTTAAACATCTAGAGCTCAACGTTTTAGAGTTTACAAGTATAACAGAGAGCATATAAGACAAAAAAATGCATTTTATTTTTTTGGTGTGAAATCCTTCCTACCTGAAGTCATTCCTGATAAAGAAATGTGCAGCTACATCCTGTTTATTTAAGGCTTATTATACTTCATTTGGTTCATTTGGGCTTTTTCCTCCTTAGCAATGTAATTATAGTGACAGACTGTTGTATCTGCAAGAGCTTCTAAATGTGAAGCTACAGCAGGGGTGGGCAATCTCAGTCCACGAGGGCCGGTGTCCTGCAGGTTTTAGATGTGTTCTCGAACCAACACAGCTGATTTAAATGGCTAAATTAGCTCCTCAACATGTCCTGAAGTTCTCCAGAGGCCTGGTAACGAACTAATCATGTGATTCAGGTGTGTTGACCCAAGGTGAGATCTAAAACCTGCAGGGACACCGGCCCTCGTGGACTGAGATTGCCCACCCCTGAGCTACAGCCAGTTAACCTGCGTCAGCATAAAATAAAATGGAAACAGGGTTTAAAAAACAACAACAACAAAACAGAATAAAACAGCCCAAAATATGAGTACCTGCAGTGCTAAAGTGTACATATTAGCATGTTATATCTTCTTGTTTGTTAAACTGAATTAACCAGGACAACAAGCTGGTGTTTCTGTAGCATCTACAATAAAGACCGAACCTAACAACAAGAAAACAGAATTTCACACAACAATGTTTCCATTATTGTGTATTCTTAAAATGTAGTTTGCAACATTTCATTATGGAATGCGTAGAAAAGTATAATGACTCGCAAAATGGACTTGTGCAAGTGCCTGGAAACTGCACTTACAGTAAGCACAGCACTTGAGTAAATCGACTTTGTTATTTTCCATCTATGACTAAATGCTACGTTACAGTAAGCTAATTACAGTGCATTATGTGCATGTTTTACCAATGCCCTCGTTGTTGGAGTGCAGCAGCTCCATCAGTGGAGCCGAAGCGCCCTCGGCGTCGATGAGCTCAGCTGATGGTTTGTCCACTGCCAGCTCGCACAGGACGCCTGCTGCCACGCGCTTCACGTTGTCCACTGGAGAGTAGAGAAGCTGTAGAAGACAAGAAAAAAATAAGTTTAAGAAAAACAAACATAAGTGCGAATTGAAAGTAAGTAAGTGAAGTTTATTTATTAAGCGCATTTCATAGACAGGCTGTCACAAAGCTAATTGTAAAGGCTTCGTTTCTGTTTCTTTGTTTACCTGGACAAACAAAGGAATGGTCTGGAGATTGGCGATCTCTGCTCTGTTAACAGGATCTCTGGCTAGTATGTGCAAAGCTCCTGTGCAGCCCTCCACAATCTCCTCCATCCTCACTCCATCCTGAGAACAAAACATGAATAGAAAAAATGTGATTCTACAGAAATGCTACAATGTCGACAGAGGGATCATAAACGTCCTTTGACATGAGCCCATCATGTACCTGGTATGTCTGCTGGTTGGATGAGCCATGTTTCTGGGCATCCTGGTGGGCTTTGAGCAGCAGGTTGATCAGACGGGGGACTGCTCCTGCATCCCTCAGAGGGGCCTGGTTCTCGTCGCACAGGGCCAGGTTACGGATCAGGCCAACCGCAGCCTTCAGGCAAGAAAAAACAAGCAAAGATAGACTGATTATGCAGTTCTGTTATTGGTCAGCAAGTAAAATGACTGGAATGATCTCAAACTTTTGTTTTCATTAGAATGTGGTGTTCTGTTTTTCCCCCTAAATCCCAGTCTTGTAAAACATACTGCTCCTGCTGTCATGTGCATTTCATGCTCTTTCAGGATGGCTGAAACTCTGGCTCTCTGCCCTACTTGCCATCCACTTTGGCCATCTGTCCAGCTCCCAGTGTCTACCACTGAACTCTTTAAAGTACTTATTTCACAGTCTTTAATATTTTTTCCAGCATAAAACCACCTTCTTTCAGTCAGATCCTTTCTTCCATAAATTACCACATTTCTGTTGCGCACATTTTTGCCCCACTTTAGAATATCCTTCCCTCTTTTAACTACCTTGATGACAGGCCAGTAGTAGGGTTGGTTGAGCAGCTTGACAATGGGAGGGATGCCATAATGTTTCCTCACTGCATGCTGTGCCATCTCAGCCTGCTGGTGGCGTGAAGTCAGGTGGCGTAGAGCGCAAATGGCGGGTTCAGTCACATCCTCCTTCTCACTGGCACGCAATATGGCATGGATGAGAGCCTCAACGCCATTGCTCTGAGTGACCAGAGATTTGTTATGGGCATTATTGCATGTGAGGTTAGACAGGACGCCGGTCGCACAGGTGAGCATATTGATGTCATCTGAACTGAGCAGGCCAACCAGCTGCTGCAGCAGGCTGTCCATACCCTCCTGAAAGAAAGAAAAAAAGATAGATATTCCCCATTAGTTACTGGTGGGTGGAAATATAGCAAAAAGAACGTGAGAAAAAAAAAAAGTAAGTAAGTAAAGCTGGACTCAGACCTGTTTGGTGGCAGCATCAGAGAGGTTCCTGAGAGTCCAAAGGCAGTTTTGCGTCAGACGCTGGCTAGAGCCAGTAATATGTTTGCCTAGAGCCTGCATGCCACCTGCAGGGAAGAGAGAAGTAAAATTACTCAGCTCTCAACAACATTTAATAAATTATGCTATCAAGAAACACAGTTACCAAGGAGCCATTGGCCCCTGTTCAGATAACACAAAGCTGACACACCTGTATGACTAGCTTGTGCACACAGGTGTTTCAACACAGAAAACCTATATCACATACCAGCCTCTACAATGGCGGGTTTGTTGCTGGGGCACACAGAGAGGACTTTGAGCACACGGCTTGTGGTCCACAGCAACTTCTCGTAGTTGTAGTTTCTCATGATATGAACGAGACCTTCGGGGCCCCCGTTGGCAAGGATGATCAGCTGTTAAACAAAGACCTTTATGAAAACAAATTCTTACATTTTACAATGCACACTTCTAACTAAGCCATGACTTTCCTGGCACCTGTCAATTCATTACACTAAGCAAACAAACAACCACACCCAGCCAGCACCTGAACACCTCTGTTCTCATGCCACACCCAAAGCAAAACACATGCACACACACGCACGGCACTGTCGACGGTTTCAGATTGCAGTCATTGTGTAACGTAAGCACGTGGTAACAAAACACAAAACAAGTGCAAACTAAAATAATAAATTCACACACACCTTGCTCTCCTGGTTGCCGTATGACAGCAGCTGCAGACAGTCTGTGGTGATGGCCAGGAACTTGGGGTTACTCTTCTTCAGCAGGGGAACCATTCTCTGCAGTCCATCTGCCAGACGAACGGCCATCTTAGCTCCTTCCTGGTGCAGCAGCAGGTTGTGAAGCGTGGTGATGGCGTAGAAGAGCACAGATTCCACAGGGGAGCTGTGGGAGCAACGAGGAAGAGAAACATGCGTGTTTAGCGTGCGTCACAAAATAATCCTGTCTATTTTTCGTTTGAGCCAATTGTGTTTTTCCTTATTTTCCACCAGATATATGTATATATTAGTTAGTGGTTGATAGCTCATAGTGAGCATGGCCTAAGCTTCAAATACGTCAGTGCCCTTACCAGTAATCCCTGTGAGTCAAAAGCTCACTTGTTCATTGGACAGAAGTTAATCATCTTGTTCCATTTAGATCTAGCTGATGGGAGGAACAATAAAGCTTCCCACCAGGCTTCCAGCATTGAAGGCTAATGCTGTCAGCTTACTCAAATAATATTAAAAACTTACTACAAACTGTTATTTCCTTCTACATATAACTGCACGGTAGCTGCACTGGAAAATACTTCAACACATTGCCACAGAGCGCATCTTAACAAGGATTTAATGCAACTTTGAGTGACTTTTCTAAAATATTTTGAGTTTTTAATGCAAATATGTCCTATTAACCATAATAAAAAAGTATTTCTAGCAGACCACAAGTGAAAATTTGACCCATTTGTAAACCAGCAGCACCTGAGCATGCGGACTAGAGCAGGGATTCCTCCTGACTTGAAGATAGAGAGCAGGCCCTCTCTCTGGTGGGACAGGTTGTGGAGGATGCTGGCCGTGGCTTTTGCCGTCTCCATGTCGCTTGTGTTCTGCATGGCTCGCACCACGGCCGCCACCATCTGAGGGGACTGCATCAGTGCACGGCGGGATGCCTCCTTGCGTGTAAGCTGGTTCACAATCTGTGCAGCCTTGCTGACTACCACCTTATGAGAGATGGAAGGGGAAGGTATGAGTTAATTTGTACAAGGGAAAATTAAACACCAAAGTTCTTAAATCTTCCTATTCAGAAGGTAATACAATGTACATGGCATTTTTTTCTGAATTTGATATTCACTTAGTAATTATCAGAAATCTAGATAACCTTCAATTATTTGACTTATTTGGTCAAAAATAGAAAGCTACTGCTAAGGGTGGTGGGCTAGGCAGTACACAATCCCCAGGGAAAGCAAGTTTAACGCTTTACAGTTTGTTTCCATCAAGGAAATTACACAAGAATGAGTGAACTGAGTTTGGCTGGCATATTTTGTGATGTTTTGACTGATTCGGATTTATTGTTATCAATCCTCATGCCAGTATAAGCATGAAGACTGCAGCCAGCACTATATTTAGCACACAGACATGACCACAGTATTGATGTCTTATTATTAGCACAATTTTAAACTTATTCCTTCGCTAGATCCATTAATGACTTAGTAATTATTTTAGAAAGTTTAACAAAATATTTATAGACTGTGTTTGTTTGTATCGACGCGGGCACATCTTCGTTTTCATCACCTGGTCTTCATCGTTGAGCAGTTTGGTGAGCTCTGGCACGGCACGTGTGGCTAGCTCGGCATCGTCCTGGTAGTTGATCAGATGGATGATGGCGGTCTTGAGCATCTGAGAGGGCTCGGCCAGGCGCTGGACGTTAGTCATCTGGGACGGGTCTGTCTGAGTCGACAGAATGGTGGTGCCTCCCTCCAGTGTCTCTGGAAACATTGCAGCTCGCACCCTCTGAGCTCTGGTCATAACGCTTTGGGGATCCATGTCTATTGAGAAGCGAGATGATGAGGTTGATGATGTAGTCTAGGTGTATTTAAGCCAAAGTTACAGCATGTTAGCTGGTCTGTCCTTACCAGGCTCCTGCATTGTCACAGTGCTGGTCATGGTGTACTGCTTAGATATGGTGAAATCGCCGTCATCATCTCTGACTGTGGTGGCTCCAGACTGGATGCCTGAGTCTAGACCATACATCGTCTGTTGCCACTCTGCCACCTTTACTTTGCCAGTTTCCATCTCACGCACTGCCAAGGAAGGAGAGAGGAAATCAAAGGTTTTAAAAGTAACTTAAAGTAATTAACAGATTTCATGAAGATTAAGAAACTGCTCTTTATTAAAACCTTTGTGTAGATCAGTTTTTCTTTCTCCCAAGATAAACACAGTTGTTTTTTTTAACCAAAGTAATAAAAATTTTATAGCAGGAACCTGTAGTTATACTTTATTTTAAGGAAGTGATTTCAATGCAAACACTGAACACAATACTTGGAAGTAGAAAAGGTCAAGCTCAAACTGTTCAGGTCTATTTTGAATGAAGTGATAGAGACTGAGGTGAAATCAACGAATCACACAAATACAACCAACATTAAGCTGCTGCCTTGTCAAAACAGAATTTACAGAAGAGGAAATAAAAATCGGAACATAAAATATGATCATGAAATTGAGCTGATTTACTTACTCTGCATTGCCATCCTTTCTTCCGATGGAGCAAACCTAAAAACAAACACACAGAGAAATCCAACGTCAGTGTTTCCACCATTTCACCTCATACAACGGGTAAATACACGCATTCCTACAAACCCTTTTTGCACGAATTAGTGAATAAACTGTCTACTTCTTTCCACGAGACAGCTTACTGAGTATGGGGGTGGCACGAGTTGGACACTTCCCCACTGGAAATTAAAGCACTGAGCAGAGTGACTTGCAAAGAGAGAAGGGAGAGCAAAGTGAGTAAAGTGACAGCTGTAATGTAAAAATGCTAAGCAGGGTGAGTGACCTTTAACCCCAGGTCTCCACCCATGCAGTCATGGGAGCAGCCCACTGCTGATATGTGGCAATCAGGAACCTGCTCATCAGGTTTCAATTCCACTTTGAAAGTGTGTATGTAGATGACTCCCCAACACACCTTTAAAGTAATAAAAAACAACCAAAAAACCCCAACAACACACACCCTTACCTTCACTTTAATTTTGTCTTTATATTTACATGCCCACCAAAAAACCTGGATTTTAAAACTACGACCCTTAATCATAGAGGCCAAATAAACTACTTAAGTCCGCTAAATACTTGGTTTCACTTTAACAATCCCCCAACTTGTGCAACTACCTGCTACCTGTCGGTGCATGTTTGTTCATCATGCTCTTGGTTTATCATGCAAATACTTCCTCTCACCCCCGACAGGTTTCTACATGGCTGAACTGCAGTTAGGTTTTTAATGTGCTTCGCCATTAAACCCTCTGCAAAAAAAGAGCAAAACTAGTACATGTGAAATATTTAGAAAAGATTATGAGGAAAACGTAAATGTATCCTCTCAGAAAAATTCAATGTAATAGTGGTGTTTTTGTATACAGGAAGACAGATTATTCTTGGAAGTGGCCTCCCAGACCCAAAATAAACCCCCATGGTTACAACATGCATGGAAGTTTTCTGCATAGTTCTGTAGTCTTAATGTCATTCACCCTGAATTTCAGAGAAACCTGCATTTGCAATAGCTGCTGGTCACTGGATGTGTCATACAGTCTACAGTATTGCATTCACTTTGCTGCTTATGAGCGTTTTCAAATGTTAGACTTTTACAGGATTGTTTGCCGAACATATCGCCGGGATGGGTTATGTGTGTGATGGTTTTGCTACAGATGTACTTAATATATGAGGGTGTGTGCATTTTCTGAGAGCGCGCTTAGAATAAGAAATCTCAGATTTAATTCACAGAGCTTGTTGCATAATTGGCCATAAATAACAAAAACTATATTACAAAAACAGAGATGATCCACACACAGTAGAGACAAACAAGCAAGTGGAAAAAAAAAAGCTTTAATCTTCAAAACCCTTCTGTATGACAGCTGTTTTTAGCTTACTGTGGTTCTGCATGTAATAAGCAGCTCTGCATATCTTCCGTCTTGACTATTAATAAAACAAGTTGGGGCTAAAACCCACAATGGCAAGCTTCTGTGCTAGCATATAATGAGCCATAAACACTTAAATTACCACCTTTACCTATACGCGCCCTCAGTTCCATAGAACAAAATGTACTAAACAATGTTAAGAAAATGGAAAATACTTGAATTGAAGCTGATCAATGGGCATGCAATTACAACTTGTAAAAACAAGAACAAAGAATGTATTTGAGTCAGTCTAGTTTTCTCACGCTACTTATTTGATCTGATGTGCATGCATTACTGTTGCTAGCGGCTTTGTTTTTCATTAAAATTGATACGAAGAAGAAATTTTCACCATTTTTCAGCGTCTGTCCTCAGTTTTCTGTACGCGCCACTTTGTTTAACGAAAAACTCATTTATACGTCGACACATTTACTTTTCAACACAAAGTTATTTACTATACGGTTCATGTGCACTGGCAACATTTTCCTCTACGAGTTTCCCATGTATTGAGTCTCACTTGAGATCCTGCAGGACCAGGCCACAGAGGGCTGTCTGTGCTTGCAGCTACACGTTACCTTACAGATAACACAACTGTACCAACATTCCCCGTGCATTTCTACCTTTCTCAGTAAAGGTGTGGCCACCTTTTAAAAAATTACGAGCACTGGTTAACAGGGCAACGGGAACAACTGGACAAAAAACAAGATACAGCTTCACTAACTTTTTCAAAGGTTTTAAAACAGATAAAAGTATAATGATCCATTTATAACAAACAGTACACATCTGAGTTTGGTGCAGAATGTATGTACCTTCCTGTTGTCTGTAAATCAGGGTCAGTGTTTGTGTAGTCTTTGTTTTCCTGGGCGAGGCAGCGGGTTCAGTCAACTGTTGCAATGCAGTGACACGCCCCGCATATTGTCTAGGTAACTGAAAGTCCGCTGAAACGCTGTGCTGTGAGGGTTTTATCTGCTGTCCAATCTAAAGTCTGAAGCTCTGGGCACTTGTTTGTTGATAATTTGTCTTTTCCTCTTGGGCTTTCTTATTCTCTTTTTTCCTCCATTTGAGAAAAAAAAATCTATTGGGGAAGGGGTAGGCTACAAATTATTTAAAAGAATAAAAGATCAAAGCAAAAAAAAAAAAAAAAAACCCTGAGTGAACACAGTTTTCTATGTTCTGATGATTATAAAGTCTAACCCAGCCTTCTCCCATTGTTCAGTGCCAACAAAGAGCTGATGGTGCGTGCTGTTGTGACTGAACTTTGTTCTCTTCCAGTTAATCAGTAATATGTCCTTTCACTCTCACTGTGAAGTGCCTTTCTCCTGAATAGTCATTCCCACTGCCATTTATACACCCACACAGACAGTGACATGAAGCCATACTTCAGGAAAACACTTTTCACACACCCGTCACCTCCCACTATCTTGTTAAGCAACAGCCTCTGCGGATGATGATTTAGGAGGCTTAAAAAAACCAAAAAGCCTGCACAGTAAAACCAGGAATGTGTATCAGTAAAAGCTGCCAGTGAGGGAGGAGTGAGTTGCAACAGAAAAGCAAAGCAGAGATGGATCTTGATCAGGGCCCAGCGCTCAAACGCTGCTGTGACATTCCACACTAGTGTTGCATATTCAGTCTGAGTCGTCAATCTGTTTCTGGGAGGGAAAAAAATAATAAAGAAAAGGGGAGAACACACCAACCTTACCTAAACTTTACTCACTGACTTACTCAGAAATGTTAAATTGCTGAAACTAAGAGAAACTGTAGGGACAAGACTACTGTGACAAAGGATGAGTAACTCTAATCTCTGTAATGAGAACACATTTACTATCATGCAAATCCCTCAGGCATGTTGGAAAGGGAGTGTCTCTTCAGCAGTGACAGGCTCTCAGAAAGGGTGTGGCAGAAGAGTGCTTGGATGTGTGAGGAAGAATACACCTAATGGCTAGAGGGGATCTTACATTTTATTCCTTTCAGTATCCTCCCAATAATTATAGCTTTACAGTTGCAAACGGAGCATAGTAATGAAAAACATTCCAGCAGGCCAGATTTTGACTTTGCTGGTGTAAGCTCTTCTTTGTATCACAGCAGGAATGAATCAGGTCAGGCAAGAGGCCCAGGGGGGCTTCAGATAAACTTTGCTCATATTGCAGTTGTGTTCAAGAGGCTGTTCACATACTTTACAGTATTTGTAGTAAATGTTGCTGAGCCACATGTCGATTTAGCAGGCTGGGGTGTAAATAATATTTCTGTTGCTTTTTTCTGTTTTACTTTCTATGGATTTTTGTTTTAAAGCATAAATACTGGGGGGGGAAAAAGAAAAAAAAGCATCACAGGTCTAAATATTGAAATATTTGTAAATATGTTTTTTTTCATATTTTTTTTCTCCTGTGAAACTACAACCTGTCATTTTTACGCCAAGCTAAGCTATGCTAACTGTCCTCAGGCAGCGGCTTCATATTTAATGTAGAGAGAGGAGAGAAATACTCATATTTCCATCATGTTTTCTTTCCGTTACATAAGGAAGGAAAAAACTGTTTATGATAATTAAACATTTCTCACAGTTATGGGAGGATTATAACTGGGCTTTAGAAACATCCTTATCTGGTGGCTGTGTGAACAACCTTGCTAAACTTATTTAAAGTAACAAGCAAATAAACTTTATTATATTAGTGAACAGCTTCCTATAGCACTGGAATAGATAAACAATTTGACATACAGGACAGCCTCCCATGCACATGCACACACCCAATCACATTCATGTCCCCAGACATGTAAGCCACACTCTTCTTGCAATAAACCGTTTCCCAGATGGCTTTAACACACACCCTGCACTCCCACAGCCCAATCCTCCTGACACAGTAAATGGCCAGTTCAGCCAGCTGAGTCTGCAGTACAGTTGACATTTTCCTCTCTGCATCCTCTCTCCATAGACCCGGGGTTCAGCTGCCATGACAGGAAACAAGTTAACACATTCACAAACCCTCATGCCTTACTTGTACAACAATAGATACTATGACACTGTAATGGCAGCAGCTGGGGCTGGATAGCTGTTTGCTATAAATCAATAAGGGAGGATGTGAAGCAGTGCACAGCTAATGGATTTACCATGGTGGGTGACAGGAAGTGGTGGTCAACATTGTCTGACTCACCAACATTTCTGGGCTGTCTGCTCTGAGATGGGAAGTTTATTAGGAGAAGTTACAAACTGCGATAAGGTACTGGGGAAGAACACAGCTTGAAGCCCAGATTGTGTAAAGCACAAACTCTAAGAGAAAGCATTTGTCAACTGACTGTGACAGGCAGTTGATCAAATCCAGACCAGCGCAACGTCACCATACCAAGTGCCTAGAGAGAAGAGACAGCCAACAACACAATACTCCTATGCACTTGTGCAACACACCAAGTGAATTTGTGTAAATGTGGCAGAGTGCATCTCCTTCTTCCCTGATCTGGAAGCCTTCCCAAAACAACAAGCAGCCTCAGCCAAAGAATTTAAAAAAAGAAAGAAAGCGAAGCAACAGAATATCTAATGGGCCTTGATTTGTCAGTTGATTCACTGCAGCAGCTTTAATAAGCTGATTTAGGCCAGAGGATGCAGTGCAGTGGCTGTAAACTGCTGCGTAGTTGTTTGGTCTCCGTGGGAGCTCTCTGTGAATCAAAGGAAATGTGAGCTGTCTCAGAGGAGGTGCCTGGGTCCAGACCAGAATCAGATTACAAAAAACAGATAAAGGAGGGGGGAGTGAGTAGAAAGGGGTGTAATCTCTGTAGCAATAAACACTCAGATGCAATGCCCGCATAGAAACAAAGTTCACAGAAGTTCATGATAAGTCAGATACTGTGGGAGGAGTAGAGGTATGTCCAAAGATTATCTTCAAACCAGGAAAAGAGCTCAGCATAAAGATGTGGAAGTTAAATAGTGGAATATTTGAGCTTTATGTGTAATTCAAATCTTATGTGAAAAAACAAAACAAAAAACTTGAATTATGTTTTTATCAACAAGAAGAAGGATCCCCCCCCGTGTTGTTTGGTTCATGGTAGGAAGGAAGTGGACGAGCTGAGTTTTTGATAGCACAGTGAGCATCTGTGTTACTCTGTTTAGTGTAGAGAGGAAAAGAGTAGCTGCATTGTCCTATTGACTGCCGTTACTGTGAAAAGGAAACCACTCTCAACTGTCCCCACTGAACGCAACCAAAAAGGCTGAAGCACATCAAGATGGCACTGTGTGTTCACGGGCCAAGTTTGGTAGCCAATGCTGCATCTAAAGCCCCCTTTAAAGGCCTGACAGGGAGTTTTTTCTTGAACTGCTACTGCTACGCACCAGTGTGTATCTGAGCACTGAGGCGATGTGACAGATGATTAATTTTTCAGGGAGATTAGAGGCACGAGGGAGCGGGAGGGGTGTGCTTGGGAGAGCAGGGCAAAAATCTGAAGGGACCCTAAAGAGTACTGCAAGTTCATCTGACAAGTTTGAATTCACAGTTTGTTCATCTTCCAGAAGACTAAAACAAAACTAACATTGTTAAAAATTGAGTGACTTATTCCGACAACACGTCGTTTGGTTCATACAGTGTTGTTGTCAGATGAAAACCTGGGAAATGTCAACTTTCAAGGAACAAAGAGGGAAGAATAATAGTGTCAGTTGTCTCAAACGCCCATGCTTTTTTCAGTTTATGCAGTTTTTTGCAAAAGTGCTCACAGGCGCCAGGGTTGCACAACATTCGCAACTCATGAGAGCATAAAATCCTTCAAAAGCAGTGAACAAAGAAAAGCAACCACAGTGACTAAAGCATGGATTTTGAACTCAACATATGCAAAACCACCCTTCTTGAGAGACCTCACGTTGCCTAATTAACAGCTGAGCTTCTCCACTGATTTGCTTTCTGTTTCAACCACACCCTTTCTGCCTTTACTTTCTTGAATCTCTCGTAGAAGTGTGATTAAGGGATAGGGAGGAGGCAAAGAAAATAATAACATGACACAACTCATCAGAGTTGCTATGCTGAGACATACGACTCATCAAAAATCATCCACGTGTGAAAACTTTGTCTTTTGAGTAGGGCTGCCACGATTAGTCGACTAGTCACGATTACGTCGACCATCAGAATCGTCGACGACTGATTTAATAGTCGACGCGTCGTTTGAAGCTTTGTAAGATCGCAAAAGACGCAGGAATAAGTAGTAGGATTTAAGAGTGTAATAACGGACTGAAACAGAAGATGGCAGCACTGCATGTACAAGGATGCCAGCTGCCGTTAAACCCCGAAGAAGAAGAAGTAACTCTGTCCCAGAATTCATAGCGCTGCCCAGCTCAGTTTCCAACAATGGCGGCAGCTAGTTAGTTTTAATATTACTCTTATTATTCTTTGTGGGTCACAAAATAAACGTTTAACATATTTTCAGGCGAGAATGTAGCTGTGTAAACCTCAAATATTTGCTCAGTTTATCAAGACACCACATATTTTTCAAAAGCGCTCCGACGTTTTCGGAGACGTCTGTTACCCACTAGCTCGATAGCTAGCCGGGGGCTAGGCTCACTAGAGCCGATGAGAACACCAGACTCCCGGCAAATCGTTTTCAAACCCACCACCGTCTTTCGCTACTCAGGTTAAACATATATAAGTCACTTAGATAACTTAAAAATGTTATTGTTTGGCTTTTTGTAGTATTTTATTTGTTCCTGAGTAAATCGGTTTGGCTGAGATTAAAGTTATAGTTTTTACACAGCTGAATAAACGTCAAGCAGACAACTGATTATCAGAAGTGTGAGATGCTCGAGAATATACTCCGGTGTCCCGTTATATTTTAGATAGCAAGGAGTTTATTAAACTTCACCGAAACAATCTGCAAATTTCATTAAAATTTAATAAACTATCACCTTGTCTTTATTTTTAGTTAGCACATACCTTAAACACTTAAAGCTGTAAGCTAATGATAGTTATATAAGAGCAGATGCATGCTGCAATAAGCTGTACGTCCAATGGATCCAATGGATCTGATTAGTCGACTAATCGCAAAAATAATCGGTGACTAGTCGACTATCAAAATAATCGTTTGTGGCAGCCCTACTTTTGAGTAAGTGCCGAATCCAGTTCACTCCCTCTTTGTGTGGACACACAGTAAGTAATGAAAAACTTATCACTGGTAATGTATTCATGATGACAGCAGGAGGATTCAACTATTTCTAGAAGGCTGTTAGCATGATGCATGAGTTTTTTTTTTTGTTTTTGTTTTTTTACACAGCTTTGATAAGAGCTGACTTGAAATGACCCATGTGGTAGACTTGCCTATGTTTTTTATTTTTTAAAGTGCAAGTGATGAGAAGAAACAGCCATTAGGCCTTTGACATCTTAAGTAACGGGACCATTTCTTGCCCTTGCTTGATCCAACCAAGAGAACTGCTGAAGGTAAATAATTAACTTCAGGGACTGTCATCAGTAGAGTTCAGCTGGGCAATGTCGGCTTCACTTGCTCAGCGTTATTCAACTGCACCCTGCTAGACACTCAAGTTAGAGTTTGGTCATGACAGAAGGCATCTTTTACAACACTGGCAATTTTTGGATGACATTTCTAATAATTTAATAACTGCATTCAAGGATAATGTCATGCATTTCAAAATTAATTGCCACTTATTTTGAGTTATTGCTGGTTTGAAAAGATTGAAAATATAGAAGCACTTGTTGTTAGAGGGGTTACTTTGGGATAACAAATAATAGATGTGTGTATTTTGTCTAATTTGGACTTATATGAAAGCTTTTTTAGCAGAACATAATGCAGAAACAAAGAATGCTGGGGGGTGTTGTAGATGTAGCAGGGTGTAGCAGCTGAGCATGTGGCAGTGCAGGGTAAAACAGTTATTAAGGAATGGCCACATAATTTCTAGCTTGGACCCAGTTTAGAACAGGTGCTGGAATAACCATTTGATTGGATAATGACCAAGAAAATAAGCACCGTTATTCTGATGCATTTCCAGTTCTCTCTGTACCTTAATGAATTTTAAATATTTCAGTTTCATCATACAAGCATAACCAGCGATATCGCGGCACGGAAGACAACAATGAAACAGGCCACAGAAATTTTATCACAGATTCTGTCACAGTTTAAGAACCCCAGTACCCGTATGACATACTGTATGTTTAGTAGGCCTGAACAATATGTGCAATGGTTAATGCAGCAGTCAAATACTGAAGTGTGCACACTGGCTGCACAGTCGCCACATTTAAACATGCACTCAGACTGGATGTCGAGTGTAAATAAAATTACTTTTCTATTCCTTCACTTCATTCAGTCTTTTGCACATTCTTGTATTGTGAAAATGCAGTTTATCTAAGCTGTATTGTATTCTATAAATAATATCAGAAAGAAAAAGATTTTCCCTTTGCAGATTTGGTGTGGTCATGCCACTTCACTTTTATTTCACCCACCCACCCCAAAAAACAACCTTAAAAGAAAGAAACTCTTGTTGTAGCTGACGGGAAACTTTATCTCTGTGCCCTTTTCTCCATGGGAACAGTAAAACACAAAGGCAGACTGACATACAAACACAGAGGAGGTCGCACAATGTGTGCGCTGAGCACCTGTAACTGGAAAGGACTCAGGCCTCGTTGGACTGAGACAGAAGCAAGACGGGGAATCCACAGAAAAAATAAAACCAAGAGGGCAGGATGTATGCCATACAGTAATCCCCTTTGAAGAGTGTAGACCTATTTTTAAAACCGAAGGATCTCCTGGCCTCTTGTTCTGCTAATGTAGGACAGTATGAGGGAATTAAGCAGGAGGGGGGGAGATTATCACCGTGCCACCACAGCTGTAGCTGTGAAATCTACAGTAAGTCACCCCCCTGCTGTCCCACCACCCATCCACTCTTTCCAGACAGGGACAGCTTTCCTACTTGATGACACAGCAAGGCCATTCTGGCACAAAGTATTGGCACCCTGTCCCGTTAAAGCTGGCACACAGTCAGCAAACTCAACTGGAAACATTGGTAGAGAAAGCAGCTGGATACCACAAACCTGTTTGGCACTGTTCTTGCTGCTTTGTGACGCTTGCAGATAATTCAAACAAAAGAACAATGGATAATGTGATTTGGAGTTTGATGGTGTAGTGATTGGCTCTGTTTACTTTCCAATCCCTAATCCAACTATGTCAAATTAGGACTTTAAAACTATACTAAAGTTGGCCGCAGAGGACACCGCAGATGACTTAATCGCATAAGAAAAAAGCCGATAAGATAAAAGTCATTTGAACGGGATGCTGATTTCAGGGGATTTAGTCATGAAATCAAATGAAAGAAATTTGTGCTCCTGTGCTCCCTAAGCAGGATTAGCTGTCCTGTCAAGTCCTGAGAATCTGCAAAGGTAATGACATCATGGAAGATTTGGCAACACCTGGAGACATCACTGCTGCCTTGAAGCACAGCGTAGGAGTGTGGGGGGTGGGTAAAGAAACATCAGCATGTATCACTGTCATACGTTACAGATGTGCACCCACGGACAACTCATCCCCTCAGGCACAGTTAGCTAACACTGTTTGTTTACAGACTCAACATCACTGTCATAGTTGGTAAAGCGGAAGATCTGATGTGAAAGTGCTTGTTTTTGTCCAACCACATCCAAAGCTAAAAAAAAAACAAAAACCCCAACCTCTTATAAAAAAAATAGACATTCAAGACATTAAAAATAGTGAATAATACCCACCATTACTAGACAATTAAAACACCTACTTACTAATTTTATGTTAATCCACTGATCTTTCATAAGTTAACGGGGAAAATGTTTTTTGTTTTTGGGTCTGCTTCAGTGTGACTTTTACACCATTTCTGTTAAAGGACGAAATAGAAATGGCAAAATCTTTTTTTTTTGTCTCCGATTCACGGAAACACACAAATCCAAGCGATTTATCTTCAACACCACCAACAACCAACGACACGACGGGGTCTATTGACAAGTGACGACGTGTAGCTGTATGGTCGATACTGGGGCTAAATGTCGTTATCTTTGGGCAGAGAGAGAGTAAGGGAGCTCTTGCACTTTAAAAAGTTTAAAAAGAAAGAAAGAAAGAAAAAAACTGTCCACCACAAGAGAACAAACTTTTGGTGGCTGTAGAGCTGGCGCAGTAGGCTGCTCCCTAACAACAGGCAGTAGTGGTTTGAGGCATGCGGAAATGAATTCCTAATAGAAAGCATCTGAATTTGCATCCAGGTAAGCAACAAAGAGAAACGAAATTACCCCACACAAACACATAAGATGTTTTTTTTAATAGAATAAACGATAATAACTACACACCAAACAAACCGATAAATACATAAATAAGCGTTCACAGACGCTAAGGGCAGTAAAATCTGTCGGAAAAGGTAGATTTAGTGAATCTTACCTGTCTTAACACACGGCCGTATTTTAGATTATTCCGTGCTTGCTTGTTTCTAATGACTCCTTTGGTCGGCACAAGACTCCGCTCTTTATTTCTTTTCACTTCTCCACACTCTGCCTCCCTGCAGCTGGCCACCAGTCCTCTGAACAAAAAAAAATGAGTAAAAGGAGCGTTACCTCACCCTGACTCCGCCTCCTCGAAGACTCCACCCACATCGTCCACAATGGGAGGGAATTTTATGGCTAGGCACTACAATAAACTGTGAAGTTGAACAGTTTAGTTCGGTTTAAAAAGTTTACTTCTGTCTTTATTGTACCGTTGCTACGGTGCGTAGATTGTCACTGTTTTGCCCTTTGATACAACAGCGAATATTTCAAAGTCAACTTCATTCTTTTATTTGAAGGGACACTGACTGACACCGATTAAAAAATACTTTCGATTTTGTAAAGCACGGTATACAAAATGTGTACAGCACCACATATATGTATTGCAGCCTGTTTAAGTGTGTTTTATGTTCTATTTCTTGTAGTGACTACTGTGAAATCGAGCGCTAACAGCCATGTCTTTCACCTGTATGACGATCGACCACACCTTACGGTTACAACACGAAACCAGACCAAAGAATGAGTCACAGCAGTCGGGAAGCGATACTCACTCAGTTGACAGAGATACTGATAATGTTGATTATGTGTGTCTGCGTCATGCGCATTTGACATAGTGGAGTTTTCATCATTGTTTTAAGCTCTATGTGGGAAGTGGCAGAAAGAGAAGCGAGACTACATCAGAATGAATACATGTTCAGTAGAAAGAGGTTTTGAAATCAGAAGCTAAAATTCTATTTTGAGTTTTTAAATGCTTAATTTTTTTTTTGAAATTAAAAATCTCAACAGTGACAAAACTCAGTGAAGATGTACTATACACTAATGTTTTCATATCTACCCACCTTATCTACCCTCATGAACATGATGAGGAGAAGAGGAAGCCCCCCCCACACCAACCAACAAACAAACAAACCAACCAAAAACTAGGTCACATTTAGCTCATTGCAATGGTTTTTTTTTTTAAAGAATCCATCTGTACAAGGTAAATTATAATATCTACAGTATAGATAGTATGCATTAATAATAAAAATTTGAAGAGGTATATGAAAATAAAACAAAGTGGGAAAAATAATAATGTTCTGAGCTCCATATACTCAAAAATTTACAAAAGGAAATAGTGAGTGACATAAATAAAGACATCATTAATTGGTGTGGAGTAGACATAAAAATATTTATTTTTTCAAGACAAGCGTCCAAAATGTTTTAGCAAAAATTAAGAATTTAAACGACTTAATTAATTTAGACATTTAACCTCAAGGAATCAACTCCACTGATAATCAAATACAGCTCTCAATGCCTGTTTCCCTGTTTACTGTCATACCAATTGTCTAATCAGGCAAAAACTTTCCAGTCCTCTGGGCTACTAAGGTTTAAAGTATATATATATATTTTTTTTTTGTCCAGGTTATCTTGAAATCTCTGCCTGACTGTCTGTCTCTGTATTTGTTTGTTGTGCTGTGCATGTCCTCCTACACAATCAGGAACTGAGCAGCCAAACTTGACATATCTTAGGTCGTATTTAAGGCTCTTATCTATAAGAGATATTGTGGGTGGGTTATTGTGATGTGTTGCCCAGCAACCACAGAGTATTTGGCTAAATGTAACCATTTTTAATGTGTTTATTTATTTGTTTATTGCATTTATGCATGTCCAAGCCTAATAGAAGCACTGTATTGCTTTAATTTCACGGCCAGAAGCGCAAACAAGCCAACAATCCTGTAGGATGATCATGTGCTAGTATATATAAATGTAAATAATGGGAAAATGAGATTTCTGGTGAATACATATTAAAAACAATGCAGCACACTGGCTATGAGCAGACGCTCCTCTAACTGTCGATATGAAACACTCAGACTGGATGGACTCATAGAGGTCAGGCTGAGTTCTCAGTCCTGCCTCGGGCTGTATTGTCATGGCTCTCCCTTATGTGACCACAGTGACAGTTATCATCTGTGCCTCCAACAAAGAAAGAGACAGCAGCAGAGGGAGATCAGGCCACTGCTGATTATATAGGCCATTATATTTGTCGGAGTGAATGTGAGGGCCGACAGTCCACTCTTTAAAAATAGCTTCAGGCCCAATTGACACTCTTGGCTTTTCACGAGCTGCTCGGGGGGCTTGATGAGTATGAGATTGCTCACTGAATGGAACAGTGACTTCAACTTGCTGTCTGATTCTGGATTTTACTGTCACAAGTATGACTTTAACTTTTATTTTGCAAGCCTTTAACTTTGGCTTTCTAAGATGTCCCTGGATGTTGGACACGGGGGCTGCAGTGACATGAATGGTGCCTTTGTCTAGAACACAGCAGGCTCTTTATTTTGAAAATTAGCCAGGAATTAAAAGAGTGGGATCCATGTGGGACTGCAGCTCATGCTGTGTCTGTCAAAACACTTTTGTTTTAGCACTGATCCAACTTTCAGCTTTTGATGCCTTTTCTTTTGTAACGCTTTCCTGTAGAAACATTAAAGAGGCTGTGCGGTTACACTCAGTAAGCTCACGTGTCTGCTTTTGTAATGTGACACAGGTGATATAAAATGCCCCACATAATGCCAGACACAGCCCACTAAATATGTTTCCTTTTTTAACATTGCGTACACACAGGTCAAAGAATCGTCTGCAGTTATGTCTGTCGTCTTGGCCCCAGACTTACCCAGTAACCTCCTACCAAACATGTCATGAATCAGACTACACAGCCAAGTCTGTCTTTCATTTCAAGGGCAAAACACAGTGATATGATGTCTCTGCTTTACAATACTCGCCTGTTTCACAGCCCACAGGAAATGGGCCTATTGTCCTCGGGAGAGGAAGTGGCCTGGCGCAGACCACAAACTGACGGCACTGATGGAGACTGTGGTAAATTATTAATCATCTCTAACAAATGGAAGACGCACACTCGAGTGGTGGCTGTCCACTTGGAAAAGTTATGGAGCAAAGGCACAGAAGAGTACTGTAAGAGATGTCCTAGTACTTTGAGTATAAAATACAATTTTAGTGTTAGAAAACTGTAAAAGTTAATGTAACAAATGTAGTCAGAAAAACTTCCTATGAGGTTGACTTTTAAAAATATCATTTTACAAAATAACTCACACTCAACGCTGGCTCACGTACTCCCCTTTTATGAAGCCTAATGACAAATGCTTACTCACTTGTCATGATGGAACTGTGATCACTTGTCTATTTTGTCTTAAACAAAATAACTCCATTCAGAAACTTAGCTGGTATCGCAAATCTGACAGAATCTTCCAGCTAAGTTATAAATCCGTCTAAAATTGGGAGCTGTTTCACCTCAAACAAAAGTTAACTCATAAGTAACTGAACACTGAATTAAACAGACAATTTAAATCTTTTGGCAGATTCAGTGTGTCACCACTAGAGGTAGACAGAGACTCAGACAATCGGCATCGGTCATGTGATCACATCCACTCCGTGTTTGCTTTCAGGGTTAAAATAGGTCGGCATTTGCTCACATGTTGGAGTCCTTTATAGCTTGGCAAGACGTAGATAAAATAACAGAGGCAGCTTAAAATAACATATAGCTGCTACAGACATCCCTTCCATAATAACAACACGACAGGTATCAGACAGAGAGAGGTTGCTGTCGCTAATAGAGGTGGTTACGCAGGAGACATGCAAATCAAAAAAATCTGAAATGTGTTTATTCCAAGTGTCAAATAAATGCTAAAATGTATTTACCTATTAGAGGAGCATCTCGTTGCATTCACAGCTTTTTGTAATCTAATTCAACAGTGAAAGTTTGTTACCTGTCTGTCACACCCTGTGGAAGCTCAGACAGCGTCAGATAGGATGCCTAAAAATATCCACAGGGTGTGATGTGATTTCTCTGGCTTGAAATACTTTTCATGTGACGAGTTGGTTCAACAGAATCAATTTGCACATGCTATCCTGTCATTTAAAAGATGCAAAAGATGACACCAGGGGAAATGAAAGTGTTTGGATGTTTCTCTGGGGTTGACTGGTCAACGAAATACTATAGTCTTTTATTTTTACTGTAGGATGTGATTGAGTTATTATTTTTTCTTGTTTTTTAACACTTCTCTGTCCAAATTTTTATACTGATTTGATACCATATATTTTTATTTTTATATATTTTTTTCAATTCCAAAATAAAAGCATTTATTTAACAGATTATAAGGAGTTAAATACTGAACTTAGAGGGTGGAAACAAAGTATTGATCCTTTTGTGCAAGTATTGATCTAATACTGATACAAGTGTTAGTATGGATACTAAGATATTTGGATTGATCCGCCCATTTCTACCCCACAGACTGTTTTTGCAATTTCAAGGAAACTGATCTGGGTTCACTCCAAATGTGTTCTTCTTTTGCCGACCTTGCACGTCTCCAAATTTCATGAAATTTAGCCTGGTGTAATTTTGCAGATAATCACACAAACGGACAGACATGCAAATAGACATACAGACCCCAAAACAAATCAATGAATTGATCAGCAGCTTGTAAAATTTCTAAGTTTTTTTTTAAATTGGGAATATAGCGCGTCATTGGAAAAACTACATGTCCCACGATGCCTCACTCTCAAGCTGACCAAAGGGAACGACCAGCCGTTAAGCTGAGCCTCAAGTTTGCTGAGGGAAACTTCAGCGCCGACCACGACCTTGAACAGATACACATGAAATAAACACGTAAGTTTAACTTTTTTCTTTTTCTTCACCATCTCGCTGACATTTCGCACACACTTTTGTCGCTCACATGTCGCCTCGGTGTTTGTTTCTGCACTGTCCAAAGGTGGCGAAAGGATATTTCCGTAACGCTGCGGGAGGGTGGGCGACTCCTCTGTGGGTGGATGTGTTGATGCTGCGGTGTTCATGGTGTCATGTTTTTAATCTTTTAATAATCTGAATAACTTAAAATATGAGTTTAGTGACACTTTGGTCAAACCTAAATAAAACTGAGAGTAATAAATAAATAAACTACTGACATGCTTGACTTCTCTGGGGTTCTGATATTTATGTTATCCATAATAATGACTATAGGTGACAGGATTACTGGTCAACTGTTAGCCCATTAAGACATTAGGATAATTAGTAGTTTTCTTACTATATAAAATGGGGGTTTTGCTCCTTTCAGTACAATAGCCATTTTTTCCCTTATCACTTCCTGTGATATAGCACCTGTGGGCTCAGCAGTCCTTCAGTCTCCCCTTCTTACAGGATGTAGTCTTGAAGTTAACAATGGCTCCTGTAGGCTTGCACATGATAACATTACTACAGAGTCAGGCAGCAGTGACTCACAGAAGGTGCACCCTGTGTACACACACAAACCGGTGGGATATGAATGACACCTTTGTGTACAAAATGCCCTGCATTCACTGTGTGCTGCCCGAGATGTAAAGCAGTGACAACACAAAGGCAGAATAGTAAACACTGTTAAATCTAAGCTTGTTGTAGCTCAGGAATATGTAACACAACCAAGGGGAAAGAATAATTAACCCGTGTTTTACTGTTCACCTATTATTGAAAAACTTTAACAAAGATATATATTTGAAATGCTAAAATTACTGTTTGGGAGCTATTTCACATGTTTCTTGTTTATTAATTGGAATGAATTGATTACGTTATGCATTTTTACAAAGATTAGGCTCTTTCTTAAGTTGTTTTTTCTCGTGGTTGTTCAGATAAATTGGACTTGGTTTTATAATAGTCTAGTGGAGCTGTGGACACCTCAGGCTATATAAGTAATCACGCAGGTATACAAACACCAGCTTGACCTCCTCAAGGTACAAGGTAATATATTTAGCGTTTACCAGAGGTAGGAAAAATGATGCTTTGTTCTTTCCTTACTTAAAATAAATAAGCCAGTAAACTTCACAGATTTTGTCTGGTAAGTTGAATCTGTTTGCCTGTGTATTTGATTGAGTTTCACTTTAGGGTGGCATTATCAATAATACAGTTTTTAAACTAAGGCTGCTCAAATATGGCAACATTTCTCAAAATTTCGCAGTTATAACAATGATTTTTATTTTTAGGACTAAAATTCCTTTCGTTAAAAAAATTAATGGATTTACAGAACTGTTTGTTGTAAATTCAGAATATAATCTAAATGAACAATAACTTAAAAAGTTTTTAAAAGTTAGGCGACGGTGGTGGGGGAACAGAGGTGTCTTGTGGGGATTTAGGCTCAGACTAGTTGGAGTTCCTGAACAGAAATGAGAGACCTTCCAAAAGCTGCAGACAACCACTAACAATCAATCCACAAACCTTTTTGGGTTCCACTGGAGTTTCACAGTGAATCCAAAATAGTTTTATCCTCATTATCCTGTTGTCGTAATTGCTAAAATCCAAAGTTGTAACTAAAAAGTTTGTCTGAGTAAGCGTGCAGCATTGGGTTTATAACATTTAAGGACTTTTGTTTCTCTTTATAAAATGAAAATGGATAATACTGATCAATAACTGATCAATAATCAAGTAGTCCATCTCATACTGATATGACAGTAGAAAAACTGCTGTTTTTGGGCCACTCATTTCACTTTTAATCAATACTTATAAGTTATGGGCGATCGTGGCTCAAGAGTTGGGTGTTCGTCTTGTAATCGGAAGGTTGCCGGTTCGAGCCCCGGCTCGGACAGTCTCGGTCGTTGTGTCCTTGGGCAAGACACTTCACCTACCGCGATATGGCAGCCTCGCCTCTGTCAGTCTACCCCAGGGCAGCTGTGGCTACAACTGTAGCTTTCCTTCACCAGTCTGTGAATGTGAGAGTGACTGAATAGTGGTATTGTAAAGCGCTTTGAGGGGTCCTGAAAAGCGCTATATAAAATGCAATCCATTATTATTTATTATTAAGTTTGACTTTATTCATGCTTCTAGTCCCAAATTTGTGAGACTAGGGTGTTTTTTTCCTTTTATTTCTTTTGAGATATTTTTTTTCTTAGAAACTTCTACATGGTGTTAGATTTCAATTTTTATTATCTTAAATGCTACCTAAAGTTCTCATTTTACAGTGTTTTCTTTCCTTCAGTCAGTAAACAAGAATGTTTAATGTAGACGTTGCTCCTTTAAAAATGTATTCAGCACAGCGAAGGAATTTCTTCCTCCATGCTTTTTGAAGGACATTTTATGTGATCTCATTGAATATTTATTCATTTTCTATGATATCATGACTGTGGCAGTCTTGCTGCTATTTTAGACTAAGTGGAGAAAAAAATGACCAAAACCGGTTAGAAGTGTTTTTTGGAGGCATGGACTTTAATAAAAAGCGTTCTTTTTCTGATGTTCTGTCTGAACTGATACACTGTGTTTTGTTCACATGATTAAGTTAAGCCTCATTTAAAAAACAAGTGGAGGCCTGTGTTATCCGGTGAGCTGCACGTTACATTAGGTTCTGTACACACACCACTGCTGATGAGCTATATGTAAACATTTGCTACAATTAACCTTTTTACTAGTAATTATTTTCAAACTGTAAGATTAAATCTATGTCCATAGATTAATTATAAGATAGTGAATAATCAATGACTGATCACTAGCTGTAAATCCGTTACCTGCTGTGTTAGGAAACTTGTCATTGTTTCTCCAGCTATACGATTAAATCTAATTGGGATAATACAGTTAAGGCTAAAGCCTGGATCTCTGTGGTATTTGAATGATGCAAATCATTGTGTACATGAGGAAAAGGGAAGTTCTGTCACGCCTTATCACGATAACCGAAACATGTGGTAACTGACAGACTTGTGTCCTTTCCTTCTTGTAAGTTGCCTTTATCTGCCCTTTGTGGCTCAGGCGCACAGCATAGTAAACCAGCACCGCTTTTGCCTGGACGTCCCTCCTCCTCCTCCCTCTCATTGCTCCTGCAGCCCCACCTCCACCCTGCCTCACTGTTGCTTTCTTTCTTACTGACAGGACAGAAGCCGGCCGGTAAACCAGCAGTAGCATGAGAAAGCAAGTCATTTGATCAGGAAACAATAAAGGAACCTTTACCCACTGCACACAAAAAATCAAATGCTAAGAAAACTGCTACAGCAGCACCCCGGTGAGTATTTTTCATGGTTTTATATTGAGTACTCATGAGCTTGTCTGCTGTTATTAGCATTCTAGCAAGCTGTCCTGTTGTATTTAGTGGGCTGATTAATGTAAGCAGCAAAGACATGATCTGTTTATTTTCATCCACTCCTGGTACTTGTCAGCATGATTGAAGTCAATGAAAGGATGTTTTGTTTGTATAATAATGTTGCTTTGTGCTTGAAGCAGGACACGATTAACTGCCACAAGCTATTCAAGTCTCTTGATTATTTTATCTTTGCCAATCAGTCACAGCAGTTCTTAAAACTTCGCTTTAGGCTTGTGTCTTTGTTCTTCTGAAACAGCCCTAAAAATTAGATGTCACACAGTAGTTTCAAGTCCTGTCAGATGTGATGAATGTAAGTGAGACTTCCATTATTTAAAAAATAAATTTGTGTGATGGGTATTAAGGTGTAACATCCATTCAGTGTTTATGACTGAAAAAGTTGGCCTCTATCATTACCCATGATTGCATATTGCAATAGTCTCTTGCTTGTTTAAATGATCAGAGAAGGGATTATAGATTAAGAATAAAACATGCTATCAAATGCACCACATTTTTTCTGAAAATAGCCCAAAAAGTTGTGCAGAGACCTGTTGGCTGCTTGGTTTCTAATACAATGGGTTCTGATACAATGTTTGCAATGCAGCTCACCGAATGTATCGCACATTGGATTGGTTCTCAGTTACAAAGGTCCTTCTTCAATGTATGACTAATCAACTTGCATCATGACATCTTTCAAAAAATTAGGATTGTTGTAATCCTGCTTTACTGCCTGACTTAGGACTTTGGATAGTCCTGATGAGACTTTACAGTCTGTGTTAATTATTCTGGCCTTGCTTTTTGCTCTTCCAGTAGCGTTTCTGTCTTGAATCGCTTACTTTCCTACTTACTTTTTTTATGCAGAATAGTTGTAATTCCTGATCTTAAGTATCGTTGTGGGGACTAACTTGAAGAGCAAAACATTTTTCAGCATCTCCAAACAGCAGATCCTTGTAGTTTTAATGGACCACATATTGAGTGAACAGAGCAGATTTCCCTTCAGGAGTGAATGTTTGGTATTTAGGTTTTTGCGACCACTTTCTTTCACATTGACTGTCTAGATATAACTCTCCCAGTTGTCAAGGTGACATTCACAGTAAAATCCCCTATTGTTCCCTGTGTGCCTCTTCTGATGGGATTTCTATTTCATCACCATGTTTATTTATAACAAACCGTCTAGCTCTTAGCTGATGTGGAAATGTAACCTTAAAACCAGCATGATTTTTTTTTTTTTTTTACATAAAGTTTTTATATATTCAGTTGTTATTATTTAAAGATATTAAGTTGCTGTCCCTCTTTCCTTCACTTTTTGTCATTGGGACTGCTTCTTGAATTCTGCGATTTTTCAGTTGGCAATGCAGACCAAGAAACTTTTTAGGCCGATGCTGGTATTTTCTATAAAGTCGGTTAATTGTTCAATTTGTGGAAAAGTACACATGGAATCTTACAAAGGCTTTGATCGCAATAAAAAGCAGAAAAGGAAATGAAAAAGCAGGCCGGAGTCACTGCAATTTTTAGAAGTTTTAGGTCAGTAAGATCATTTCATCCAATTCATTATGATTAAGTAATAACCATTAAAAAAATTATCTTAGATTCTTTAGCCGCCCATTTTAAGCATTTCAAGCACTGAAGTGTTCAGACACAGAGAAATGCAAACACTGGCACGGGTTTACAAAAACCCCACCACAAACAAACAAACAAGTTATGACATGCAACATCAAACCAACATACAATCCTGACATACAGTCGATGAAAAAGAGAGGACCTCATAGAGTCCTGTGAAAAATAAGTCCACCCCATGATTCAGTTGCTTGTAGAGCCATCTTTAACAGCAATAACTTGATGGAACAATACATTTTCTTTTGTTTCTCACAGTGTTGAAGAGGATTTTTGACACACTTTTCTTTACAACATTGATTCGGTTCATTGAGGTTTTTGGGCATTTCCTTATGCGCAGCTCTCTTAGGGTGCCGCCACAGAATTTCAGTTGGGTTGAGGTCGGGACATTTGCAACACCTTGATTTCTTTTTCCTTTTTAATAATTTTGTTGTAGAATTGCTGCTAAGTTTTGGCTCAGTTTCCTGTTGCAAGGCCCAGTTTCAGTCAAGCTGCAGGTGTTGGACAAATGGTATCGTATTTGACTCCAGTATACTTTGGTATACAGAGGAGTTCATGTACATGCTTCACAGCTGGTATGAGGTGCTTGTGCTAATATGCTGTTTTTTTTTCGACAAATGTGGCGCTGTTCATTTTAGCCAAACATTTCCTTTTGTCTCATTGTCCAAAGGACCTTGTTCCAGAACTGTTGTAGTTTGTTCAGATGCAACTTTGCAAATGGTAACTGTTCTCCTATGCTCATTTAATAGAGAAGAATCGTTCCTCTGGTAATCATTACGACTTGTTGAGTCGCTTGTTGAGTTTTTCTAATTGTACTGTCATGAACTTTAACATTTGATAACTGAGTCCAATAGAATCAGAGATAGAGCTATAGATTTTTCAATTTCAGTTTATTTGAGCATTGTGCAGTCTGACCTTGGAGAGAATTTGCTGGGACATCCACTCCTTGTGGACGTCTTCCTTATGGAGATGTTAGCAAACACCTGAATGATATAGGCAAGTAACTTGCAAAAACTTCCTTTTTTATAAAGGGGGTCACACTTGCTGATGATCAATTAAAGAAGTGCATCTGATTTACCCTCAAAATTCCTATAGAAGCCGTGAGGGTGTATAGGTGCAGTTTTTCACATGACTCTGAATAGTGAGGTCTATATTTCACTTGAACCTGATACTCTGCCTACCCTACTTTCAAATCTGGTGCACTTCAATATTTGTTATGTATTTGCATCGCTACCTGTCTTTTGTCATTATGTAGGCTTTGTATTTACATTGTGCAGATTTGTAGGCGGTAATTTTATATAGATGTGTTATTAATAGTACCATAGATGTAATTTCGCACTGTATTTGTGTTGGTCAAATGATCCGATGACACAAGTCTACCTGACCGTGTTCGTGTGAACTTGAAACTCCCATTTCACAGCATTATCTGCGTCTCCTTTATGACTAATAAACGTGTCCTTTTATGGGAACATGCTAGGTATTGGTTGCTAATGGTTAACCAAACAGTTTGCCCTCCTAATTCATTGCTATGGTGAAGCTCGGTGCTTCAAAACAGCTGACATGTCCAGTAATGATTATGATTACGTGATATTTATGGAATTAGAGTTATCAGACTGACACATTAATTTCATATTAGGAAAAAATAGTTTGTGTGTGATTATGTGAGAAATATTGTCATTGTCATTATTTGTTTTCACTGTTAAAATATAAAAATTCTTCATTACCTTTTAAACTTTGCAGCTCAGACTATAGTAGCTCTGGTGTTTTATTGTCAGGGACTTTTCACTTTTTGTCTTCTGTTTATATGCAGTCTTATATTTTACCTGCCATGTCACAAGCAAAATATTAAATTAAACCATGACTTTCAGTTTAGGTGAGCATCACAAATACTGTAACCTTAGCAGCAGATTACTGCATATGCTGGTAACACGGATGTGCACGCACTTCTTGTCAAAGAATATATTGCCGTTGGATTGGACTATAAAAGTCTTGTGATATGTGTGCATGCATATGTGTGTGT
This sequence comes from Mchenga conophoros, assembly GCF_057382185.1. Taxonomy (NCBI): domain Eukaryota; kingdom Metazoa; phylum Chordata; class Actinopteri; order Cichliformes; family Cichlidae; genus Mchenga; species Mchenga conophoros. The sequence continues at coordinate 34,492,095 of NC_140531.1, forward strand.
GTGTGTGTGTGTGTGACTGAACGGGTTGTAAGTATTGTTTGTTGTCTTAATGGTGCCCTTAGCGCATGGACTGATGCACGTCCACTTATCTGTGCTGTAGACGAACTGTTAGGTCATCTTATCCTCCCAGCTGATAAAGTTCAAATATTTCATCAAACCTGACGTTTGAATCTTGACTTTTTAACAGATCATTGATGTCAGAATGATTCATGAAAATCGATGAAGCTTTTAAATAACGTACAACTTAAAAACGTGATTAGAGTTGTGATGCTAGCTTTATAATATCACAAGGTCACAGTATAGGAAGTAAAACATAAAAAACATTTTTTATAATACACTGCCTCTTGACTCATCCTCTTATGACACATGTTTTCATTATTTTTATTTAAAGCTTCTAGAATCTCCCAGTTTCTCTTAAATAGCTTTTATTAACTCTGTTGTCCTTGGACACCAGATTGCCCTGAAAGCTTTGCAAGCAAACAGCTACTTGTGTATCTTGTTTGAGTGACAACACTGTTTTTGTTTTCCTCCTTTGCTCTAAACCATATTTGTTCCATGTTTATCTGTTCTTACAAAGTGCAGTGAACGGAGAAAACCTGTATTAAATAGCATCTTTTCCCTTTTAAAATGGCAACAATCCTTCGAAAAAAAAAAACTCTGAAAGGTTATTTGTGTCCTTGTGAGATCCAAAGCTAACTCCATTATTTGAGAACCAGTTTTGTCCTTTAATATTTACTTATTAAATTTTGCTCAGTGAGGTTTCTAACTTCATGAAATGGTACATAAAATAATACTCATGATAAGAAGCCAAATTTGCCAAATCCAGAGATCTCAAAGTTTACCCAGAGGCAGCTGTTGGTAACACTTTGTACGGCTCTTGAGCTGTAATATAGCAGCATAGATCAAAAAAGAAGGAGCATCTCTCTTCAATATGAATATCTGTGTAAGTAATAGGGGAGACTGCTGGTTAAAACAGCTCTAAACCAGCAAACATATACCAAGGTAGCTCTGAGCAAACACGTAAAAAACACTAACAGTGTTTGGTGTGTGTGTATTTTTTCAGTGTGGCCTCCCTAAAGTGCTTTGAGGGCACCTGATCTAAATGCTAACGAAAGGTGCTTCATTTTATTTTACTGGACCATTCTTTGTGAAAGGAAAGGATGTTTAAGTGCAGTCAGACTGATCCCTGCTGTTGTGTGTCCCTGTATGAACTGTACTTTACATCTTTCCCTGGTCACACGCGAACTTGCCAAAGTATTTGCACACTTCTGTTTGTTTCTTTGGCAAAGATAAAATCCTCTTACAAACAAAGTGACGTGTAGCTTTATTCCCTAATCAGCTCAAATCTTTGATTACTGAGAAAACAATTTCCCCACAGAATGCCTCACATTGTTTTATTTATAGAGTTCAGTCAAATTAGGAAGAGTTATTTTATTTTGCACAAAACAATACAAAATATTAAAATGTACAAGAATGTATATTTATAACTATTATTCTTAAAATATTATTCCGAATTTATATATATATGTTAAAGAAGATAAGTTCTTAAGTCACATTTCGCACAATTTTACTAAAAATGTCTTGCTCTGAATTGGTGAGTAAGGTGATTGGATATTAAAGTTATATATATATATATATATATATATATATATATATATATATATATATATATATATATATATATATATTTTTTTTTTTTTTTTCTATGTTTTATCGAACATGAAACATTGTCATGCTCTTTAGGTAAGATCCTGGCTTACTGGGATATGTTTGCTATTGATTTGTTAAATGCTTACAAAATCCTTTCACTTTGCTTTCACACCCTCCCTGTTTTTCTCTTTTACTATATAAAAATAAAAGTGTAGAAAAACCCCTCATTATCATTAAAACTGCCTGTTTCCTTTGAAACTGGTTGATTACAGTTTTTTTTGGGTCAAGGCTATTCACAGTTCCTTTGCTACATAGCTTTTACTTTGAAAGTTTGACAGTTTGGAAGAAATGTCAAATGAAAAAAATGCTTTATCTGAAACATTAAAACCAGCAAAAAAGGAAGACTGCTACTTTGTGTTAAATGGTGCAAATAACTTGCACTTTTGTTTTTACTGAGTTTTAGGCCAGTTCTGTTAGGAGCAGTGCAGAAGGGATCAAGAGAAAAGAGGTTTTCAGCTAGTGTGCAGAGTCTACCTTATTGAATCTGCTGGTGAAAGAAAGTGTTGACACTCATTGTCTTTTTTTACCCTTTCTCCTAAGTCCCTCTGTGTCAAATGCACCCTTCCTTCAAAAGCCTCGAGTCCAGGCGTCCTCTCTCCCTCCCCCTCCTAGCTCTATCTTTCTCTCTGTGTGCCTCAGCTCACGTACAAACCCTCCTGGAAGGGCATTGTTTGCACAGAGTACCAATGTAGAGCTTTTCAAACACCCTTTACCTCTGCTGAGTTCATCTCAGTCTAGGCTCCAAGGTCAAAAGCGTGATTATCTGCTTGTATCACACTATTTCAGTTCAAGCCAATAGCACAAAACACCATAATTATCATTGTTTTGTGAGATTATATTCTGCCCCTATCCTAGTTGTGGGTACATTTTCAAAAATCTCTGATGGCATTTTAAGTCTGTTTTGTGTAGTTTTTTTCTCTTGTTTTAGACGCTGGTGCAATAATCTCTGCAGTTTCATTATGTTCTGCTCGAATCGTGTCCTAGCTGATTAATCAGCTGACTGGCATTATGCGTAGCACACTAAAAGGACAGAAATACAAAGGAAAGAGAGATAACTAATAACCGTGCCTCCAGTGTCACCCCTCAGTGTGACAGGGGTTTTGTTTGCCTTCAGGGGTAACTAACCAGTGGTGTAACTGCTAAATTGTAACTGACATCGCATTAACATGAGAAGCTTGGCTGTCACTGTTCTTCTCTTTTAGCTTTTTGTGTGTATAGAATAATTCATTTAGTTCATACCTATTCTATCCATGGTCAGTTTTATTTTATTGCTTTAAGAAGAAGTCTTAGTTAGAACCTGTACTTTCTCCTCAAACCTCTCATAGATTTATTGTCAGAAATTGTGGGTCAGGTCAGGTTAGGTCAATATGAAAGCTGAAGTCTGTGACTGTAGTGTGAGAGAGGACTAATTTGAGCATGTTGGCCACAAACCAAAGCACTCACCTGATTGGATGGGCTGTGCAGTGGAGAACAGACACCAATGTGGATAAAGAGAAATCTGGGGGGTGGTGATAGGGATACTCGTGGCGGGGGGTTAATTCGTGATGGTGGAACTGTAGTCTTGACTTGTGTCATGTGCATATTGCCCAAGCTGAACTAGTAGCTGTTGCTTTAATTGGCACTAAGCCTTTGCCCTCTGGCCAACATGTTTTATTGACTGCAATAACTTGGCCGAGGTATCAAATGTCCTTTTGTTGCCCCCTGGGTAAACTAGGAAGCCTTTATCTGTGACTTCAATTAGTAAGAGAGGCATTATTTCAAAAATAATGCAGCGCTAAATATAAGCTATTTGAGCTCTGTGAGAATATTTCCAATATCTATGAACACACAGTTAAAAATGTTTTTGTGGAAATTTTCCCACAGCAGCTAGAGTGACTCAGACAGGACGGATAAGGTGAGATAATGTAGTATGTGACAAGTTCTTGTTGTTTTGCATTACTTAAAATAACAAGAAGCACTCCGAGAGCACAAACCTCCACCATGGCAGCTCACTTTCTGGGGAGTATTTACTTTTAAGGGAATCATATTGTATTTTGTAAATGTTTATTGTGTTTTCTTCTTTTTAAACAATATACTTTAAGAAGTTTGGACTGCAGTAAAAACAAGTGTAGAGAAAATATGTGCCCTGTTAAAACCCATTTTAACATACTTGATATAATTCTAATTATTTTTTGTATTGATGTGGATTTTTGTTGAATTTTAAGTTTTTGATCATAAGTTTATTTTGTTTTGTCTCAAAAATACTTGATATATATTTAATCAGTTATAACAAGCTCGTTATAAAATTACGGAATAAACTATACTCAAAGTATCCAGTGCCAACATGGTAGTGTGAAAAGCTATTGTCATTTTAAATAGCTCTATAGAACATTGTTATCACTTTGACCTTCAAATTACTTTATTGATTGAAGGAGGGGTCGAAAGCCAAATGTGTCGTGATGTTTTAAATCTTTATACACCTTCTATATGCTGACAATACACAGCACACTTAAAAGAATAATAGTTATAACTTATAAGGCTTTTTGTCAATTTCCACCTAATAAATCACTGAGTTGACCTTGAAGATCTTGGTGGACGTGAGCCAATTAAATCGTTAACATGACACCACTCTACATCCCTAGAACATTTTATCAGATTTAATTAAACATTTTTCAAACTATGGTGTTTACAGACAGAATGTACGTATATATATATATATATATATATATATATATATTAGGGGTGCAACGATATTCGTATCGATATTGAACCGTTCGATACAGTGCTTTCGGTTCGGTACGCATATGTATCGAACAATACAACATTTGTAATTTATTTTATCAATTTTCCTTCTGACGATGCTGTCTGTGTTGAGCGCTCAGTGAATCTGTGTTCGACTACTCCGCCTAGGCTGCACTGTCCAGCGCAGATCCACTGAGCGCTCAACACAGACAGCATAGTCAGAAGGAAGAGCGCAGGGCAAGCTAGCGAGACAGAAGTTAAGCTCTACTTGCAACAGGCAAATTGAACCTCATTCAGATCTGGCGTTTGGAATTATTTTGGTTTTCATGTGACGTATGACCCTGAAGGTAAGCGAGTCATGGACTAAAGTAAAACAGTATGTTGGATGTGCCATGCAATGCTCAATTACATTGGTGTGAACTAGTGTGTTAGCGCAGTTAGCTCGTTAACGTGTTGGCCGTCTAGCCCCATGCACGGAGCGATCGGCGGTAGCTCGTTAACGGAGATTTGCCGTGTTGTGGCGTTAAGGTCATTTCAACGAGATTAACCTGAAAGCACTAGTGGGAACACAACGAATATGACTGCACATTTACGCCGACATCATCCTAGTGCAAAGACAAGTGAAAGCAGACAAAAAAAAAGCAAGCATGCTACTAACTTTAGCCGAGTCATTTAGACCGCTGTTAGCACATGATTCTCCTTATGCTGCTGAGAATATAGCCCAGAAGAAGCGGATAGTATAGCTTTTATTTTGGAAAGAGCCATTTCTCTGTAATAAACTCTCTTTTCCAAAGATGAGTGATTCCTCAATCAGATACAGGGCTTGCAATATCGCTAGCCCGACGTCCCGAAGCTAGCGATTTTTTCAGTCGGGCTACCAAAATCTATCTCTGCCCTGCCCGTCGGGCTATTGTAGGAAAAATATATGTCAATGCTTTTGCATTCTTTCAGAAATGTAGCTGGGTAATTATGTCATTGGCATCGGTGAGCCACTGTCAATATGTGACATATTGAAGTCGCGTTTGAATTTGAGCTTGTTTTTTTGCTTTCACTTTGCAATCGTGCGAACTGTGTATAGAGAGCGACAGCACTGATCTGTGAGTGATGATAATTTGTGCACCAATTCCTCTGACATCGTCTTATTAATCGTTAGCTTACTATGCAAACATGACAAGTGAAATCTCCCGCAGCTTAAACATGTGAGAGGTTGATCGCGCAGAGAATCGCTGAGCTTATGTGAGTGAGTGTGTAAAAGCATTTCAGTTCTGCTGAGCCAAATAAGACAGGTCAGGGTGAAGAAGTGACAGCCAAAGAAAAGCTTACCACAAAACGGAGAAGTTATGACAAATCAGACTATAAGGCAAAAAGAAAGTGCAGCTTCATGGTTTCATGGACAAAAGAATTTCTGTGGCTGCAATATGATGAGCTAAATAACCAGGGCTGCACATAAGTGGTCCGCAGGTGCGCATTCGCTGTCAAAATAAAAAACACGCACAAGGGTTAGGGTTAAATTTAAAAACTGTACTTTTGAGTTAAAATATATATTTATAATTTTAATAAATGACAAATTAAAAATGCATGAACATTTTTTTGTATCGAAAAAATATCGAACCGTGACACCAAAGTATCGAACCGAACCGTGAATTTTGTGTATCGTTGCACCCCTAATATATATATATGTATGTATGTATGTATGTATGTATGTATGTATATATATATATATATATATATATATATATATATATATATTAGGGGTGCAACGATACACAAAATTCACGGTTCGGTTCGATACTTTGGTGTCACGGTTCGATATTTTTTCGATACAAAAAAATGTTCATGCATTTTTAATTTGTCATTTATTAAAATTATAAATATATATTTTAACTCAAAAGTACAGTTTTTAAATTTAACCCTAACCCTTGTGCGTGTTTTTTATTGTGACAGCGAATGCGCACCTGCGGACCACTTATGTGCAGCCCTGGTTATTTAGCTCATCATATCGCAGCCACAGAAATTCTTTTGTCCATGAAACCATAAAGCTGCACTTTCTTTTTGCCTTATAGTCTGATTTGTCATAACTTCTCCGTTTTGTGGTAAGCTTTTCTTTGGCTGTCACTTCTTCACCCTGACCTGTCTTATTTGGCTCAGCAGAACTGAAATGCTTTTACACGCTCACTCACATAAGCTCAGCGATTCTCTGCGCGATCAACCTCTCACATGTTTAAGCTGCGGGAGATTTCACTTGTCATGTTTGCATAGTAAGCTAACGATTAATAAGACGATGTCAGAGGAATTGGTGCACAAATTATCATCACTCACAGATCAGTGCTGTCGCTCTCTATACACAGTTCGCACGATTGCAAAGTGAAAGCAAAAAAACAAGCTCAAATTCAAACGCGACTGCAATATGTCACATATTGACAGTGGCTCACCGATGCCAATGACATAATTACCCAGCTACATTTCTGAAAGAATGCAAAAGCATTGACATATATTTTTCCTACAATAGCCCGACGGGCAGGGAAGAGAAAGATTTTGGTAGCCCGACTGAAAAAAATCGCTAGCTCCAGGACGTCGGGCTAGCGATATTGCAAGCCCTGTATCTGATTGAGGAATCACTCATCTTTGGAAAAGAGAGTTTATTACAGAGAAATGGCTCTTTCCAAAATAAAAGCTATACTATCCGCTTCTTCTGGGCTATATTCTCAGCAGCATAAGGAGAATCATGTGCTAACAGCTGTCTAAATGACTCGGCTAAAGTTAGTAGCATGCTTGCTTTTTTTTTGTCTGCTTTCACTTGTCTTTGCACTAGGATGATGTCGGCGTAAATGTGCAGTCATATTCGTTGTGTTCCCACTAGTGCTTTCAGGTTAATCTCGTTGAAATGACCTTAACGCCACAACACAGCAAATCTCCGTTAACGAGCTACCGCCGATCGCTCCGTGCATGGGGCTAGACGGCCAACACGTTAACGAGCTAACTGCGCTAACACACTAGTTCACACCAATGTAATTGAGCATTGCATGGCACATCCAACATACTGTTTTACTTTAGTCCATGACTCGCTTACCTTCAGGGTCATACGTCACATGAAAACCAAAATAATTCCAAACGCCAGATCTGAATGAGGTTCAATTTGCCTGTTGCAAGTAGAGCTTAACTTCTGTCTCGCTAGCTTGCCCTGCGCTCTTCCTTCTGACTATGCTGTCTGTGTTGAGCGCTCAGTGGATCTGCGCTGGACAGTGCAGCCTAGGCGGAGTAGTCGAACACAGATTCACTGAGCGCTCAACACAGACAGCATCGTCAGAAGGAAAATTGATAAAATAAATTACAAATGTTGTATTGTTCGATACATATGCGTACCGAACCGAAAGCACTGTATCGAACGGTTCAATATCGATACGAATATCGTTGCACCCCTAATAAATATATATATATGGAGGAAATGTTGATTTAGCTTTACTTTACTTCTTTACTTTAGGTCATAGTTTAAGTATCTAAATTCTTTTAGTTTTAGTCTAGTTTCAGTCGACTAGATATCACAAGATTTGTGCGACTAAATTTAAAGTTGTTCCAGTGACTAAAATACAAACTGTAAAAATTTGTTGTGTTGTGAGTTTCTCCAAACAGTTTACAAAGTGTTGTAGTTTCTTTGAGATCAAATGTGATTTGTATCCATATAACTGCTCTTCAGGAAAAACGGAGTTTTTCACACATATAATGTTACTGCACAAGGATATTACTCCTGATTGGATCACTTCCAAACTCATCCCACCTTTAGGTATTGTCTCACTTTCGTCATAAATAAAAGGTTGTTGACAAAATTAGCGGTCAGCGAAATTAACACTGTTGTACATACATATGTGCATGTTCTAATGTGTACAACATTAGCTGCAACTGTTTTTTTTTTGTCATGGAGATAACTGCAGATGGTTTTTGAAACCTTCTAATGTTTCTATTCTCTTTTGTTTCCTCCTCTCTCTTCCTCTTTGTCCTCTCTCTAGTCATTACCTTCAGTCTCAGTCAGAGCCCAATGCCCTGGATGCCTGTGTTTTCCCCCTGAGCAACCGGGCGGCCTCAGTCTCCAAGTGGGACACCTGGCTCCGAGTTGACCTTCACCCTGAACCCCCCAGCCCCAGCCAAGCTGTCCCACCCTGTCTCAACCCCCCTCACTTCTTCTCCTCGTTCTTCTCTTTCTCCTCCCTTCTGGCCCCCACAGGCCCATCTGGACACCCAGTCAGCCTTCTCCCTCAATGAGGGGCAGGGGGAGGCTAAGGGGTCCCTGGACGTGGACCCTCAGCCTCTTCACATTGCCTCACAGGGGTACTTAAGTGAGCTGGGACAACGAGCCTGCCATGATGTGTCAACTCTAACTGGTAGGTCTTTATTTTTTTTAATGGTGGTTTGAAAGTCAGTGTCCTACCTAAATATACAAGTGAACTAAGCTGATCTGCATGTTTCTTCAGTTAATTCTGACTCAGTGTGCATCTATTAAGGCAGAGCTTCCCAAAGTGTGGGGCAGAGCCATTGCAGGGAGGGCGCAGTATGAAAAGGGGAAAAAACCCAAAACGCTTGGACACTGCTAGTACGGGACGCCCACACAAACGCAAAGCAGGAGATGAAGCATAGCTGAATATGTTTCCAAATCAACTTCATTCTAAGCCAAAGACTAGAAAATATGGTGAAGCATATCTGTCCTTTGGTTTCACCTGCACAAGTGTCAAGATAGGTCTCCCCTGCATAATTGGTTTTCCCTGTGTCGGGAGCAGCGCTGGGCTCTTCAAATCACGGACAAACAGGATCCCACATTCTTGATTTTTAGTTCACAAACACTTCTTGTAATGACTAACTACTCCTGACATTTTGGAGATGTTAGCTCTTTATACAGTAAAGTTACAGTGGGATACAAATAATATCAGGCTGATCCTGCCACGATTTGTTCCCCCTGTCTAAATCACGGACAAACAGTATCCCACAGTTTGTCCGTGTGACAGAGAGGCACAGAGAGGCATTTTTTGAAAAATGTATTGATAGCAATGTTGAAAAAACAAAGTGTAAAAACTGAAGATAGAGACAAAATACTGTTAATCTGACTATCTGCCATTCTGCAATTCATCTCATGTAAACAATAACGTGGCGCACAGCGTGACGTGAAAAAGGCACATACCTTTGACGTTGCGTGACGAACTCTGCATTCCTCGTCCACACGTAAACGCAAAACAGGAGTTTTGAAAAATCTCCGTTTTCGGTGATTCGAAACGCCGTTTACGTGTGGACGAAACAGCTGTGTTTTCAAAAATACCCGTGTAGCTGTGGACGTAGCATAAAAGAGTTAGTAGTTTATTTTATTACTACCTGTAATTTATTGCAAATTACTTGTATTTGCTTAATTGTTTACAAAATATTTGAGGTGTGAAATAATGGAGCAAAATATGGGTGTGTGTGGTTGGAGATGTGACTGTGCGTGTGTGTGCGTGTGTGTGCGTGCGCGCGGGAGGTGGGGGGGGGAGACATTTTTCTTGTAAAACAAAGGGGGGCCTAGCAAAAAAGGTTTGGGAACCACTGTATTAAGAGATTGCATTGCATTGCAGATTCAATCATCTGTCAGTAGAGGGCAGTGTACACTTGCAGGTGACATTGGCTTTGTTTTGGGTCTTAATGTCCACTTTCTTTTTGTTTTTCCTCTCTCTCATATTAATCCATACACTCATCAATCTTCATTAAAAACATACATGTGCACACAAACAATCCCCACACTCAGACCTTTGTTCAGATCTGCCGGAGCTTGAGATAGTGAGCCTCCTATCAGAGGGTCAACCCAACTACACTCTTCGAGCAGACAGTGTGTTTGGATATGACAACGACGACTGGCTGCACACCCCTCTGGTGCCACCAGAGGTCGTACTGGGACTCACACATGACCAGATTGAGGAAACACTCAAATACTTCTGTGAGTACTGTTTCATTTCAGCTCTGACTGAACTGTAAAGTTGTTGTTAGAAAGGCTATAAAAATGGATTATTGACTTCTTTAACTCTTGTTAAAGCAGCAACAAACTTATTGTACTGTAGCTGTTTGTGAAACATGCACAGTGAAGGAATTTTAAAACATTAAACATCAAAACTGTTTCCGTTTATTAATACTCTGGAATGTCTTTGTTTGAAAACTCTCTTCAGGATAAACCATCAGCTCTTCTATTAAAGTTATTACTTTAAGTCACAGGTGTCGAACTCCAGGCCTCGAGGGCCGATGTCCTGCAGGTTTTAGATGTGTCCTTGATCCAGTGCAGCTGATTTAAATTGGTAAATTACCTCCTCAACATGTCTTAAAGTTATCCAGAAGCCTGGTAATGGACTAATCATTTGATTCAGTGGGTTGAAACAGGGTGATATCTAAAACCTGCAGGACACCGGCCCTTGAGGCCTGGAGTTCGACACCACTGCTTTAAGTCATTCCAAAACATACATTATCTTCTTTTTCATTCATTATAAGATTGATTGTTTGTTTGCTGTGGGTTTTTACCTCTTTGCCCTTAGAGGCTGAATGGGTATTGTCGCCACTCCCCCGGGTGGTGCGTAGCGTGGACACCCAAGTTTTGTAAATTCGATAACTCAAGAATGACGAAACTCAGGATTTTGTGATTGATATCGTAGGTGCATGTACTAAAAATCTTAGAATCCCTCTAAGGTCAAGGGCAGGGGTCAGATTTTCTGAAAATCTTGTGATTGAGATAATTGAAGATGTAGGATTTTCTAAATAATACCACACTAAAAGTAAGGAAATTTGTGTTTGGATGATTTTTTTCCTGTTTTTTTACAATGCTTCTTTGCTACAAATCCTATACTATTAGAAAGCCTGTTGATTTTCTCCTTAAATGGTAAGACATTTGTAAGGGAAATTCATTTTTGGGTTGGGCAGCAGAGTTGAGCATGTGGGTTGCTCCCATGAAAAACTTGTCAAATCTTCTCTGCTGATGCCAAACAGCTTTTGTTTGGTGTTGTTTGTTGGATTTGAAGATTGAAGTATGAAGAAACAAGACATTGTGACAATTTATTAATTTAACAAACGGTGGAGGAACCATACACAGGCACAAAAGCTTGACACCTCCTCCTCGTGCTGGTCACGCACAGCTGTGGGACAGCGTCACAGTCTTCTACCAGCATTTGTTGAAAGTCAGCCAGTTTGATTGTGTTATTCATTCTGGAACGAATGCTGTCTGCTGTCTTTGCAAGCTCAAGCTGATCCCACAGGTGTTCAGTAGGGTTGAGATCCTGACTGCAGGCAGGCCACTCCATCCTCTCCACTCCCAGATTTTGGAGGTAGTCTCTAATAAACCCTGCTCTATGGGGGCGAGTATTCTCATCTTGGAGCACAGAGTTCTGTTCCAGACTGTGGAGATATGGGATTGCCACTGGTTGCAGAATCTCATCTTGATATCTCTCTGCATTGAGATAACTCCAAAACAAGCCTTGTTTTTCTAGTGAGGGAGATGTCGCCCCACGCCATCACACCGCCTCCAACAAAAGTAGATATCCTGTTGGTGCCGTAATCAGCATAGCATCTCTTTGACCCTAGGATCCAACTGCCACTGGCAGAATCTGGAGTCATTGCTGAACATAACTTTCCTTCACATTTTCAGGTTCTAGCGCACATGCTGCTGACACCAATGCAAATGGGCCTGATGATGAAGGGTAGTCATCATGGCAGGCCTCCTGGCATCTCTGAAGGCCTCTCTGGAGTGGACATTAGAGACTGGCTGTGTGTGGTCTGTCTGGTTAGAGAGTACCTGGGGTAGAGAAGATTTGCCAACATTTCCATGGGCAGAGCCCACATTCTCATCTCTGCTGCTCAACCCACAAATGCATTAGATGTGGCACATTTAAGGGGGAATAAACAGACTTTCTAACAGTAGTTTGGAAGCTTTATTATACATATTTATTGCTAAGAAGCATTTTTGCAACAAAGAAATAATTAACCAAACACAAATTTCCTTATTTTTCTTTACTACTTTATTTTTTTCCTGTTTATATATGCCGTGAATTGATAAAGGAATTGTCCAATCAGGTTGTTATCTTGTACTTCTGTTCAATCAGATCTCTTTTTGCTACCACAGTCTCCCCCTGCAGGACGTTAGAAAAAAATGCAACTTTAAATATATGTGCACTGATGTCTATCTTCAGACGTTAAAGTCTGTGTTTTATATACAGTCTATGATTATCACAGGCCCTGTTGTGTAATTCGTTCATTTAATACGTAAATGTTTGGTGGCAGTAGCAGGGAACGTCATCAAGCTAAGCTCCTTTTGTGATGTGCTAATAGTTACCCTATGCTAGTTTGTCTCTTCTAGTTGAATTAGCGTGACTCTCTCACTTTAAAAAAATACAAGCATATTTAAAGTCGTACAGTATAATTACAATTTCAAATGTTTTTCCTTCTGTCAGTGTGTTCCTTCTACAAGAATGCTTGATCCATGGTCGGGTAGATATTTCGACTGAGATCTGTTTAAGGCTGCCATCTAATCCTGTTTATGTTAAATTAACTTGTTTCCGAGTAGGTTTGACCTTACCGACATATCACTTTGACAACCAACCAAACAGTTTCAGAGAAGAGGTAATTCCAGGATGACATCAGATCGTGAACAAAGCTGTAATCCAGCTGAAACGTTAATCCAAGTATGGAAAATGACCCCCTGACTCAAAGTACCTTTTGTAGAAGTTGCAATCAGTTTTCAGTTTTCCAGCTCTGAGTCTTTATTCAGTGTGCACGTTTGCGGTCAATCAAATTATATTTATGCAGAATTGGTTTTGCCATTGTAACAGAAACTGTAGTATCTATGGATTCATGCAAAATTAAGTTCTACTTGTGTTTACAGACGATAGATAAACATGATGATAAAATATTTTAAGTTGTGTTAAAGTTTAGTCTTTCACTTTCCTGAATTGCTGCCTTTTTAGTGGGCTCAATCTCCCAAAATGTTTCATTGTTGCCATAGGGGGAAAAAAAAAGTTTATTTAATTTAGTAAACGTGTACTGACTTCAGCTCCTCATAGTTGTTTTTACCTTTAAAACATCACAAGAATAAAAACGCGTATTGTCACAGGGAAGTAAGAATTAATTAAAATGTAGAGATTGTCCCAAGAGAAAAATCAAACAATCATTGTGTTAATTTTTTGCCTTTTGTTTTAGAGCTCAGTCTTTGCCCGAGTAAAGTTTAGGTTTGGTTCGTTGAACATTAATATGTTACTTTTGATGGTTGGCCAAGAATGTTCTCACGGCCGCTTTGTACTCGATAAGGTACTGAAGGAAAGACAATAAATGTGAAGGCGCGCCTGTCAACATAGTAATCGAAAACAGACTAGTTAGCTGTTGTGCAGCACACAAAGCACGTTTCGGTTTGCTTTGTAAAGATATAAAGGGAACGGTACTCACAAGAGTGAATATGAAAATTTTAATAGTAAGCTGCATTATTGTGTTTATGGCCTATAAAGTTTGGTGAATGTGTCATTGCTATAGTGCATTTAGTTTTTATTCTGATCAAAGACTGGATAAACTAACTAGTCATACAAACTTACAGTTTTCGAGTATTAAACTTGGAATATTAAATATTAAACCTTTCATTTCCATTTATGCTAAATGTTTTATTTTATTATTTTAAATGGAGAATAAATATTTCAGGAAGCTCCTTTTCATAATGTTTAAACTTGGTGGTAAGAAATAAAAAGGACCTTCCATCTCTCTGGTCGTGCTGTGCACCCAACCTCCCCCACGCGCACACACGCACCACATTTAGGTGAGTCGCAGATGTCAAATGTCACTAATCCGATTAAGCAGTCATGACTTCTAAGCAGTTTATGCTGCAGCTCCGCAAACAGCATATCCTAATGGCGACTCTGACATCACTACAAAGACAATGTTGGCAGTCACTTGCAACACTGATGTTAATACATCCTCTGTTTTAAATAAAGTCATCATGAACTACTATAGAGTAGCTGCAAGACTCAATGCATCTGTTGTTATTGTCCTGAAACATGTTGACTTGCTCTCAAATTATAAAATACAGCTGATGAGAGAATCCTAGAATTGGATTCTGTAGTTCTTTGAGGTATTAAATATTGAATTAATAATTTTGTTAATACATTTATACACTATTATACTATTGTATGTTTCTGTCATTATAGTTGGATCTCTTTTCATAAGGAATAATTTTATATATGAAGCTAAATATGTAAATAACTGCCCCATTACCTTATATTGTGTTTTTGCTTGTTTCTATATTTTAAAAATTAAAAAAGGAGTTAGAGTGGTTTCCTGTCCCTATAGCCCTGATTTATAGTAATAGGATTGCATGTTTGTGTCCTCGTAATGTTAAATAGGCTCTACCTACGTGATGCCAACCCACGTATTGCTATACGGAACAGGACAGACTAACCTGACCCATGCAGACTGTGCCATGCTGCTGTGACTCTTTTTGGCATGTGGCATATGGTGTTGTTTGAGTTCTTTACTTAAGCTCACACCCTGCTCCTCTGTGCTCTTTCTTTGTGTTTCGTTTGCAGTCTTGGACTCATTTGATATAATGCTAGTTAATGAAAAACACTTTTCAATCATTTCTAGGATTGAGATTAAATCTCTTTCTAAATATTGATCACAGTTAATGTTGAAATTGGTGCATATTTTAGCATTGTGTAGAGTATCTGGCGTGTCATCGAATGTTGAATTTGTTTAATAATATTTATGTAATGATAGTAGATCAAACCACATACACAATGTATAAAGGCGTTGTCTCAAGGTGCTCTATGTTGTAAGAAAAAATCCACATATAATCACTGATGTTGACCCCACTCAGTTCATTATTTTGGTTTTTTAGCCTATAGCTTTACTGTTGTACTTTGCTCTTTCTGCATTCTTTGAGCATACAGCTAAAGAGCCAAAAACCTGCTAAGTTTTTGCTCTAAAGAACCAATGTAGCAACTTATAACATTGTGGAACATATAGGAGCTAAAAATTAGACTTTCTTGTAAGTAACTGGTCAGAAAATAAATATAATTGTTTAGCATTGGAAATTGTTTAACCTAATGTGAAAACGTATATGAACTGAACAAACAATGAGTAGTATAGCCAGTTTGTCAAGGAAGTATTAAGATAATTTTTTTAGCGCTATCAAAAATAACAGTAATGATTCACAAAACCAGTGATCCCTAACAAGGAGTGCATGGGAAGTAACCATGAAGCGGCTCAGGCATGCAGTAAAAGGAGATTTTTTGGTTCAATTAGAAACATTGTTCTCCAGCATATTTGGATATTGATTCATGTTTTACCTTTCCATAAAGGATCATAAAGTTATCACAACCAGAGATGCGAGCACTACGTGACGACTGTGCACAACGTTTTTTCTGTAGATGCCCTGAAGCAAAACAAGGTAGCAAGTGACCTTCCAGGGTGTTCCCCTGCATGAATATGATCTCATATCAGCTCATATCAATGATATCAGCTCTCACTTTGCAGACTTTTATCAGTAACATTTGACTCTTAGTAAACAAAGAAACACACAATGAGTTACACATGGGTCCTATTTCATGCTATTGAGCTCTTACTCAAAGTTTATAAGGTGATCTTAAGAACTATATCTGCAGGATTTTCTTTTTTTTAATGAACGTGCTAGACTACAGGTTTTCTTTTGTTTCTGGCTGGTGACTTGAAAGTGAAGCTTTTGTCACTTTTTTTTATTACCATTTGCTTTTCTTTTAGTTGTGTTGTCTCTTGTCTCATGGTTGAACCATTCCTTCCGTGGACGTGCACGTAATTCACGTGCATTCTTCAGGGAATAACAAATGCATGAATGTCTTTTACAGAATTTGACAGGCACACGGTCAGTTTGTGGGTGAAAAATTAATTAGAAGGTAAATATTTGATTGTAAGAAACTGCTTTGGCTTGGGCAACAACTGAAGTCACAAGATGCACAGACTGGACATATATGATGAAGATGTAGAATATTTGTGACTTTTATATTATTTTAGTGTCTGTAATATTTTTACAGAGAAAAACAAAAAACTTCTTCATTTTATTATTATCTGTGAAAACTTACTCAGTAATTAAGAACAGGGGCTTTTGCCTCCATCAGTCCCCTGTGGGAGTGGGTGTGACTCTGCCTGCACCACTATTACGCAGAGCCCCCTCCTCTATCTGGTACTGCGTATGTGAGGAGAATTAGACCAGCCACTGGCATGGATGGAAGCTACTATCTTGCTCGGTTTACAGGGGTGGGTGGGCTTTGTGCAGCATCCTTTTGAACTGCACCAAATGCCCCAACCAGAATTATTGTCATTTGTAGTCTCATGTCACTCATATCTTTTAATTATTGCTAACAATAATTAATAAATATCAGATTTTATGGCTTGCCATTTAGACTTTGATGCCTCCTTTACCCCTTCTCCTTTCCCCCCCTCTTTTCTTACCCGGTAGTCCAACGTGGCCAGGTGAAGGGAGGCAGGCATGACGACAGATGGCCCTTACAGTCTGACGGATTATATATTAACAACAAGCAGCTCACATTCTCATGCACACGCAAATAGAGGCGTATACACTCACTCACTCACACAGTCTAGTTGATATTGCTTTACCCTACACACACGCCAGCAGATTCATGCCAGAGACACAAATGGTTTGTCACAGCACAGCTGACAGACAGCAGGAGTAGAAGAACGAGGGATTTAACCCATGGACGGAGATACAGAGAGCAGTTTTTCATCCATCACCATGGAGGTGTGGAGCTCCTCAGCATCTGAGGGAGACGAGGAGGAGAGGAGCCATTCCAATCTTTTAGATGAAATAGCAGAGGAGAACAAATGCCACAACAGCAATAACAATAACAACAACAACAATGACAACCTTTGCAGGGAGGTGACACAAGGTGAGATGTGCTGATCTTCTTCTGCAGAGCTCATACTTAGAAAATAGAAATAAGAGAATGTAGAAGTAAAATATTAAAGGTCAAGTTCAAGTGCAACTCAGATATTCTTGTCTGGTGTACTCTGTAGTACATTGCGTTGTCATGGTCCTCGTTATCTAAGCACTTTAATACTTAATGGTGAACTGCGTATACTGCAGGGTGCAGTTGTGTCACTGAAGATACACTGTGCAAATGAAGATTAACCTTTAACAAAAAGCGAGTCTTTGCAGACCCTGCTTGAAGCTTTAGTTCAAAATTAGAGCATCAAGAGGTGTAAAGTTTTGTAAGTGTATTCAGTTTCAGTTTTTCCTTTTAGTGTTGTGAAGGTCAGAGTACCTGTGAGTGTGTATGCCCATGCATGCTGCAGCAGCACAACCAGGCTGTGTATGCAAGCGATCAAATTATAATTCTCGGTCATTCCATTTTGTGTTTTCTCTTTTTACTGTATGGATCCAGTGTTACACTATATATGTTTTTTCCTTTCTCCTGCAACAAACAAAGGGGGGAAAAAAGCAAAAGCAAAATTAGCTTTAGTTTTTGCAGGACAAGTTAGAGAATTTAGACATATTTCTCTTTCTAAGAATGACTACTGTTTAATAGATGTGCTTTTGAGGAACAACAACTGCAGGTGCATTACTGTACTGCTGCTCTAGTTCCAATCCTATAATTTCAGGAGCTTTTTCCTAAATGTGACTGGTGCATTAAAATGCACCAATTTAAACTGACATTTGCCAAATTGAGACATTTTACATAACATAATTTTTTTTTTTTTGCTTTTTCTCCAGATCAGTTTGTATACCAAAAAAAAAATCTGGTACTGCTCTAGTACTTTATAAGTAAATGCATGTCTATGTAGGCTTGTTTTTATCTGAATGACTGTGTGACATGTTCCAGGCCTTTTATTTAATGTGTGCATTTATAGCTGTGTTTTTTCCCCTCTGTGCTGCATGTTGTGTGGGTGTGCATGACGGTGCAAACCAAATGTTAATCAGAAATATAAGTCCTATATTTCTTTTTAGTGACATGTATTTTAACTTGGATCTGTCCCTTAATACTGTTATTGACTTGCTTAAACTGCACTAAAAATGTACAGACAGATTTGCACTAGGAAGTCTTGTGAGACAAATATTTTATCCTGCCAATCCTATCAAATGGTCACCTTCAGAACAATACAGATCAATGATCACTGTAAATGTTATTCCTGGAGCTCATCTATGTCCGTCTGATCCCTCAACCTAACAGACGTCATAAGCGCACCTAAGTCATTAAGGAACAGTATTAGACTTGCAGTCCATTGAACTTGACTAGATTTAGCTCAGCCTAGACCCCAAAACCTCTACCTGGATCTGCTCTGTGCCGTGACAGCTGGGTTAAGAGGAAATAGATTAGGTATTTTGGCCAGTGGGATAGAGGGTGTAAATAATACACAGTACTCTAACTTCAGTTTAATGTTCTTGTAACCACTGAGATTAGGCAGTAAAATGTAAAAAAGTAGTGTTTCGTCTTGGTTTAACATGTCATTGTTTTGGATATGTGAAAATGAAAATGTGTTCCTACCAGTAGTCCTGCTGCAGACTTTCCCCTTAGCACTGCACTTTCAGGACAATAGGATTTAAAGAAGTTAACCTATTATCTGATTAACCTTTGTTAATTTACAGATTCTATTGTGGTCATCACATTAGTGCACAAGTAGACGTGCATCACTGTGACGATTTGCTGTTTCGTTTCCAGTTTGGATTATTATTGACCTTGAAGTCTTATCTCTATTGTTGAAATGTTGCTGAACATGTGACATTTTTTCATTAGCAGATTAAATTTCAGGATTTTTGTAACACTTGCATTTGTTTGATTATGCTCACATTTTAAAGAGATTGGATTTTAATACGAGACATTAGACAGTATCTCTGACCTGACTTTTATGATGCAGACCTGCAGAGCTAGTGTTATCATTCAGTGGAGGCTGGGTATTCAAGTGCTTTTGCCTTGCTGCAGTGTCCTTGAGAGAAACATATTATCCTGCCAGCTGACCTGTTACATAGCCAACAGTGAGCATTAAAATTGAATCCAAAGGGTGGCAAGCATCATTTGTCATCTCTGTGTGTGTCCTAGAATCAACTCTTTGGCTTTGACACATGATCCCCTCTACTGCTCCTGAGAAGTCTTCAACAAAATAATTAAGTTCCTGATCTCACATATTTTGACAATGACCAAATTTTTCTTTGATCTTAGTAAAAATAAATCCTGTAGATGTGGTTCATGCTATAAGTTATGGCCAATATAAAGTGTTCTTACACAGAGCAATGCGGTACAGTCCAGCCTAACATTGGGTTCCTTCCATTAGGCTGATTAGATACTGACACAGCTATCCAATCACTGTGTTTCTAGGCCAAATTCAGGACAGTCTAATTGTGTGCCAGGCAGCTTCCCATCTCTTTAGCTAAGCTTTCATCTGAAGTAAGATTATTTAACTTTAGAGATGTTGCATACAGAATCGTAAGCTAATCCAGCCAATGTCTGCACATCTTTAAGCAGATTCTAAAACACTGTATATATGCATTTTACACAAATGAGGCATGCCACTAAACAGTACCTATAATTAAAGGCATTATTGCAAAGACAGAAACAAAGTGAAACCACGATCTCATGGTAAAATGGTAAATGGCCTGTATTTATCTAGCGCTTTACTAGTCCTTAAGGACCCCAAAGCGCTTTACATATCCAGTCATCCACCCATTCACACACTGGTGATGGCAGCCACATTGTAGCCACAGCCACCCTGGGGCGCACTGACAGAGGCGAGGCTGCCGGACACTGGCGCCACCAGGCCTCTGACCACCGCTAGTAGGCAATGGGTGAAGTGTCTTGCCCAAGGACACAACGATCAAGACTGTCCAAGCCGGGGCTCGAACCGGCAACCTTCTGATTACAAGGCGAACTCCTAACTCTTGAGCCACGATCGCCTCATACCTATTAGTAAATGTCTGAAAAATAATTTAACCTATTGAAATTTAGAAATGATGATTACATGAATGCTATTAATGTAAAATCTGTCTTATCTATCCTAAACGAATGACTGATTAATCCTGTTCGCCACTTCAGCTTTAACTGGCTTGTTTATGTCTACTTCACTGTACAGGATGTAAACAAAGTTACAGGTCAATAGCCAGCCACTGTTATCCTTTCCTGGTGTGAATACCTAGTCAGTTTAGTCCCTGTACATAGACCTATATTAGCATCCAGGAGAACGAGGTCTTTAGTGGCGTCTTATCTGGGCTAAAAAGGATCAAGCTAAGAGGATCAGTTTGTGGCTGACCATGTGGAGCTGTTGTGTCTCGAGATCTGGTTAATGATAAATAGCAATAATGTAACTTTATCAGGTAGGCGGGTCTTTCTTCACTCCAGTGGACATCTTGTTTTTATCTTTTTGATAATTCAGGTTCACCAGTGCATCGACAAATGCAACCAAGCACAGCAGCTTTGAATAGAGAAAGAAAAAGAGAAAGAGATGTTACAGTAATGGACAAGAAATATCTGGAAAGTCTTTACACCGTAATATCATGTAACCTATTAAAGGTATTTGTAAAGTAGAAACGGCAAGAGATCAAAGTGACAAAAGCAATCTAGTTGTCTAGTTAGCCTTACACCATCCTGCTGTTAGCACGACTGACTTCTTGCTGTTCTCTTCCATTACCATCTACAGTTATGTCTTTTCCTTCATTCATTAAATTCATCTCTCACTCCTCCCACAGTGCTGTCCTCAGACAGAGTTGGCCAGGTCACCAAGACATATCATGATATCAAGGCGGTCACCCACCTGCTGGAGGAGGTAAGACAGAGACACACAGCAGATGAATGGAATTTAAGAGGATTAGACTTATCTGCCTCACAGATCATCACTGTTTGCCACAGTTTTCTGCATATTTTTGTCACCTCTCTCAGTGCTATCTACTAACATTTTGGTCTTACATAATTACGGTTTAAATTAGTACAGTGTAATCAAATCATTTAAAACCTTAAACATATCTCAACGTATTTATTAATTTATATGTTTGATTATGACTTTGCAGAAAGAGCGTGATCTGGAATTGGCAGCACGGATTGGCCAGTCCCTCCTGAAGCAAAACCAAGAACTAACGGCACGTAATGAAATGCTGGATGAACAGCTTGAAATTGCAAAGGAGGAGGTAAACAGAAAGGCTCCTGATACACACCTGTATAGCGAGATGGAAATATTTCATCTTTGTTGTGCCACACTCTGCTGTGCTTAAGTGATCGTGACTTGTTTTCCTAGATTGCTCAACTGCGCCATGAGCTCTCGATGCGAGATGACCTCCTTCAGTTCTATGCGAGCACTGAGGAGATTGAAAACGCTCAGTCGCAGTCACCGTGAGTACACAAATGTGCACATGGTGTAACGCACAGGGTTGAATGATGACGAGCTGCTGGCAACTTGTTTTGCATATTGTGTATAAGTCTTACTTTAACATATGTAGCTTTTTTCTGACTAAAATTGTATTTGTCTAAAAATCTGTAACAGAGGTGCAATGCATCCTATACTCTAACTATGCTTCAAGATGTTATCACAAAGTACTTTCAGTGGACTTCATGCTGTAGTGGTACCAAAATGTTCCTCAGTGTTTATGATGGTGAATGTCCGCTATGAAGGATTGTGTTTACACTGTTGGTTACTACCTTGGGCTTATACATAAGTAAACAGACGTCAGAACATCCCCACTGATCCTCTCAATGTCTTCAGCTAGTAAAACCCTCCCCATCAGCAGTTAATCATTCCTATTACACATTATTAGACTCTGTTAACTTAGATTCATCGCAGTGATCCATGCTAATTATTTTGAGCGTTAATTATATTATAAAATAGCCTATTTATACAGGGCTTAGCACTTGATCACTCTTTTTCAGAATCAGAATCAGAATCAGAAAGGGTTTTATTGCCAAATGTTGAGCAGGTTTACAACATTAGGAAATTGCTGCAGTACTTAGTGCAAACATACTGTCAGATAATGCTTAAATAAACATAAAAATAAAAATTAAAAGTGCTAAGTAGATAGATATATACATGAGTGCAGGAGGTGATCGGTGCAAACATGGAATGATGCAGTGAGCACAGTGTAGGGTCATGTGTTAGTGGTAGGAACAGTCATGTGGTTTGTTCATGAGAGGTTCTGGTGCGAAAGGACCAGAACCTCCTGCCTGAGGGGAGCAGGTCAAACAGACTGCGTCCAGGGTGAGAAGGGTCAGCTATGATCCGAGCTGCACGCCCTAGTGTCCTGGAGGTGTACAGGTCCTGCAGAGATGGGAGTCTGCAGCCAATCACCTTCCCAGCAGAGCGCACAATATCAACATTTTCATCACTTTTCTTATAAAAATTTGGATTTTATTTAATATAAATGCATTTCTTTCTTTCTTTAGAATGAAAAGGAATGAATCATCAAGTTCACTCACCAACTTCATCCACTATGACTTCCTACAGCAGAAACTGAAAGGTTTAGAGGAGGAGAACCGCAAGCTCAGATTAGAGGTATGCACTAACTTTGAAATTAAAGAGATATTCCTGTTTGTTATGTGTTTATTTATTCACTTATTTGAAAATAAATAGTACAGTATGCAGTGCGTCTTTGCACATTGCACACAGAGTTTTCAAGACTGCTGTTCAGCATCACATATGATAATTGATTATTAATAATTTTTTCTGCAGGCTACTGAGCTCTCAACGGAGACATCAATCTACGAGGAGCAAGAACAGGAGCTGATGATGGTGTGTGTGGATGAGCTCTGTAAGTGTCACAGTCTTGCTTCAGTCAATGAAAATGAGAATTATAAGTCAGGCACAAGGAAATTTATGGGACTTGTGTGTTTCAGCATCTGCCAATAAGCAGGTGGTTGACTTGTCGGAAGAGCTAGCGCGGAAAGTAGAGGATTGTCTCAGGCAGCAGGAGGAAATCAGCTCGCTGCTCGCTCAGATCGTTGACCTGCAGGCACGCTGCAAAGGGGTGAGAGGCTCACACATGTGCACAGCTTTTGTTATGGATTATATTAAATACTTGTGTTAAAACTTTTTGAATTCTGTTCTCTTTCCGTCTAGCTCACCCATGAGAACGAGGAGTTAAACCACCAGCTGAATGCCTCCCGTGAGAGCCAGCAAAAACTGAAATCTGAGGTAAGATACTCGCTTTGTAATCTCTGTGACTTCAACGGCATTTTTGGTGTTGGATTAAGATGATTACATGAGCTCAGTTTTGATTTGTCTTTGTGTGTGGCTGAAAAGCTCTCATAATATAGACACAGATGTAGAGTTTGAGGTGTTTACAGAAACCCATTTTTGGCTTTAGATAGATATGCTGATTCCAGCACCGCTTGGTGATTTATTATCAAATGTGTATGTGTAGAAGCTTATCATAGCAAGCTTCTGCATATATATTCAGCTGCTCCTGTGTATTTTGTCAGTGGCATGACACTTTTCCCCCCCTTGATCTACAGTTTGACTGATTTGTCACCCCCTGTCTCTAGCTCAAGGACTTGCAGGACAAGTACTCAGAGTGTAAGGACATGCTCCACGAAGCCCGAGAGGACATTAAAAATCTTCGAAACAAGAGCCTGCCAAATAGCACCGTGCAGCGGTACACTTCATTGGCCTCAGTCCTCCCCATGGACTCACTGGCAGCAGAGATTGAAGGCACTTTCCGCAAAGGCCTAGACACCCCAGCTCCCTCAGAGTACAAGTGAGTCTGTAACCTGCGTCTGTTTGGCTTATATGCACATTTAAAAAAATCCTTATCCACTTTGTCTGGTCTAAATTGACCAGATTGTACCGTGAATATTGAGTAGCAGTTGTAGTTTCATGTTCCTGTTTTCATAAGAATTATTTTCTAGAACTACAGAGATAACTAAAGTTAAACAAGTTCAGCTCTGGGAAACCACCTTTATACCTTAAGTACTTAAATTCTGTGGTAGTTCCACTCCCTGCCCTATCACACCTTAAACTCAAATGCCTTCGTCAAGTGGCTTTTACTTTTATAGCAGCTCAGCTTTTATTAGACACATTCCTTACAGAAGAAAAAAAACAGCCGGTACAATAGTACTGACTGAGTTGATGCATGTTTGAAAATAATTACTAGTAAGGTTTAGTATGTTACATGTTTATGTGTTGTTGTGGTAATTTTTTAGATTAAATTTATGCGATTTGGATTTCAGGGAATAACAAGTTTTACTTGACTTACGTTTTGTTAGTACGTAATGTTTTCTGTTAAAAGAACTACATCAATGTCAATTGTGTGTAATGACGCTACTTGACATCCATCCATGATTTAGCTGAATAAATGCTTAATGTTAGTTTTGTATTTGATAATTAATGATTTTATAAGGTGTTAGATGGTGTCAGGAAAATGGAGTGGGCCAGTAGTTGATTACAAACTAGTATAATTTTTATTGTTTTGCGTTCTCTTGTATAAACAAAGAAGAAGAACATTGCAAATATGTTTTAATCAGTCTGTGAAATTCTGAACAAATTAATAGTGGAGACAGTGACTTTACCCCCATGAAAAATGATCCGTAGAAATGAAAAAGGAAACGTGAAAAATGAAACGCACATCTATTCATGCTTTTTCTTCTCTTTCATCTGTGTCTCACTCTGTGCATCTTTGTTATGGCATTTTGCATTCAAAGCAATCTGTAGTTTGTTGATTTAATTTCTTGTATGGATGCATTCCCCGTATTTGGGTAATTTTTTTGTTTTAGGAGACAATATACTACAAAGAACAAGAACATCATCAACCAAAATGTTAAACAAAGTGAACCAGAATTTGAAATGCAAATTGAAGTGAAAATCAATTACAAATTTGACCATTTATTTATTCAATATATATGTAAATAGTATATGTCATATACTATTTGAAAGATACATCACTGATATATAATAACGCATTTTATTTGAAAAAACAGAATCTCAGACTTGCCTCACTCTTTGCATCAGCCTAAGATCCATAGCGTGAGGCATTCACTTTGCCAGCAGGCCTGTTAAGCTAATAGACTTAAAGGTATTGTAGGTTACACTTAAAACTGTTACAGCTAAATTTTAACTGACACAGCATGACACCTTGGTATATCCCAACACTGACCCCTTTTGCTTATCAGTACCATACTGGTACTGTTAACTGGTAGTTTCTTTTGTTAAAAGAGTCTCCAAACAGAGGAGAATCTTTTAAGTTCAAGTTTGAAGGGTTTTCTTTGTTGCTTCTAAATGAATGGCAATTATACAATTTCCCCCCTGTAGCTTGTGTAAAATTTTGATGAGTTTCAATTCTGAATATTTTTTTGGAGGAGTGTGAATGTGTAAGAGAGACACTCATGTCATTACTTTTGCTGTTTCCTCTGGCAGGAACCACCCCTGGCGTGTTTTTGAAACCGTGAAAGTGGTGAACAAGGCTGTAAGGCAGCGGTCTCAATGCCACTCACCAGGTGTGCCAGGCTCCAGCCCGGTGTCCGCACCTTCCAGCTCTAACAGCACCCCTCGGACCAGCTACTATGGCTCCGATAATGCCAGCCTGAACTTGGAAGACAAGCCGAGCTCCAATCATGCTCAGAAGGAAGACAGCAGGTAAGACTGCACATCAGATGCCACAGTAATGCCTAAAGATTCGACACAGATTTTACATTTTGGGATACAGTTTGAAGCTGTAGGATGTTGACTTTAAAATAATGTTGTTAATTTTTCCTTTTTAGCGTTAGTGGGCCAAAACGTTTAGGTCAACCAGGCACACCAGGAGGCCAGGATCTCGAAACTGCCTTGTGCAGACTCTCAGTCCGCCAGCAGAACCACTCTTCTGACCGACCTTTCTTCGATGTGGAACGCGAACGTAAACTCTGTGCCTTGGCAGCAGACAGTGAGGAAGGCGAGGGCTCTAGTGGCTTCCTGACGCCAAATTACAGCCTGGCCTCCAGCCCAGCTGCTTCAACAGGCACCAACTACTCCAACGGTAGCTCCCGACACTCCTGTGGCTCCTCGGGAGGATCCAGGTCCTACCTACCTGACCGTCTGCAGATTGTCAAACCTCTGGAAGGTAAAATTTTTAGCTTTATGTTTCTCTAATCATGTCTTCAAACCTGCTTCAGCATTTGTGCAGTCTTGATGAAGCATAAGAAAGTAAAACAAGACAGAAAATGACGAGCTTCTTCACCTTAGCCTCTGTAGTAAATGCCACGGATGAAAAGCTGCCCTGCTCAGAGAGCAGTATTTGTAATGCATCTGTATTTTTTTACCACACACTTCAGTGGCAACACCTTCTGAATCTCTACTCTTCAGGCTCAGTGACTCTGCACCAGTGGCAGCAGCTGGCCAAACCAAACCTGGGAGGTATCCTGCATCCACGCCCGGGAGTCCTAACTAAAGACTTCAGGGAGCTCGAAGTTGACATACAGCACGTCTACAGCTTGAACGACCTGGAGGAGGATGAGCCAGACCTGTCACACCTCTCTGGAGCTCACGGCATGGGTACGACACATTGGCACACTACACACACAAGTCAACTAGTTGTCTCATTTCTACTCAATTCCAGATGACATATTTACTGAAGTGCATATCTTCTCATTATAGAGGATAGCTCCCATTCCTTGCAAAATTAGTGCAGGGTTCATCTTCATTCAGTCTTTTAGTGACTCTTTAGATGTGTGTCCTTTCCCACATGTGTAGTTTAACCTACCTTTTTCCCCTCCATGACCTCACAGTCTCTTCATCGGGTCCCAACCTCCCTCAGACCCCTCCCACACATCCCATCACCACCTGCCAAGTCCTCCAACCCTCCCTAATCATCCCCTCCTTCTCCACTAGGTAAGAACATACTGTTTTGGGGTTATTTCGTCTTTGCTCATTGTGTTTTTTCACAGCTCTGGCCAAGGTAAATACTCTTTAGGCAGTGTTAGTTGGATTTTTTATTAACCTTTTAAACTAGATTTACTAACCCAAACTTTTTTTTCCCAGTGTCAGTTTCATTAAAGCGGGCCTAAATTGTTTGTTTTCTTTTTTTTGTGAAATTGTGTGCAGCGATACTAAATATGGGCAAAGTTTGACATAATGAGGTCACTGTGTATGCTCTTAACACTATGGCCATCCCAGGCACATAGCTCTTAGCCACAAACTGCTTTTTAAGTATTCTGTTTGCAAGGGACAGCCGATCAGAAGTAAGCTGTCTTATAGGAAAGGTGGCTTTAAAGGCACCAACACTAAAATGGTTCATTTTATACAGAAGATGACTTGAATGAATTACTTCCCCAAGGCTCTAAGGCTACTAATTTAGACTCCAAGAATAAAATTGTGGAGCTGAAAATGAGCACAATAGGTCCACTCTAAACAGGTATAGATATTACAGATTGCAGTTGCTCTGTCTTTCCTAACTTCCATTCTTTACCCTCTCAATGGTAGAAAACGTCTGTCAAGGCTCTTTCTCCAACTCTAGAAGGAGCCACCAGGGAAAAGTAAGAGCCTGGTGTTATAAATGCACTCTGAATGCTTGATTAGTGTCTGTAATATTAACGACAGAGGCATGATCTCCAGCACTTCCAGTCCTCACTCTGTGCATGAAATGAGTGATCAATAAGTCTAGAAAGGAGTTTACTGTGTAAACATTTTAATATATTTATAAAACATAGATCTACCTAAATCTAATGTACTGCATTGCCTTCCACGGTAAAACAATTTAAAAAGTTGGTTCACTGCTTTTAGATGCTAAGTAGGATGTAGTGGGAGGTCTGTAAATGTTACTTGATGCGCCATGAGTCCTACTTCCGTTATGCATGTTATCTTCTACTAACGCTGTGCCTACCGTTGTAACATCTGCTCTTACTTGTTTTTGAGTTTTTTATTATATATATATTTTTTACCATCTCTTCCACTTTCTTCCACACCAGATCTGTTTTCCTCATCACTGGGATATTAACATCATGTTTCTCCACTTTTTAGTGTTGATGTGCTAAACTAACCAAAACGTCTCACATCGTCTTTTTTTCCCAGTCGGTTTATATGAATATGCATGTGCTTGTAGAGGAGATGTTATGTCATTTAGTTTTAATATTTTGTTTGTTTCTTTTTTTTTAATAGCCTTCACTCTTTCGGCCTGCCACCTTCTCGGGACCGTGAGCACGTGAGCACTTCACCAGCCTTGCAGCAGGACTTTGGCCAGGGAGGCCAGACAGCCACCACAGAGCTTAGCACTTCATCACTGGGACTCCTGCAACTGCTGCAAGAGCGCGGCATCTCAGCCTCCCGTCATCCCCACCACAACCTGCACTACAGCCGCACTGGAAAACCTTCATTTTCTACAGTATCAGACAAAAGAGGAGACTTTTTCTCACACAAAGAAGGACGAAGGAACATTTTTAGCTGGAACTTGGTGGAGAAGCTTCAGAGTCTTGGGTTGCACAGAGTGGCAGCCTGGGGGATGAGGGGCCCCAGTGACAAAGACAGGGAAGCAGTCAGACCTCCTCCAAAAGTGTGATGCATTCACCTCCACACTCCTCTCTCATTCACCATAGTGACTTTGCATAAAGCCATGCGATTCCTACTGTGCACTTCAGTGCCCACCACAGCACCCGTGTCTTGAAAAGAAAAGCCACAGAATGTGTTAGAGCCATACTTTCAGTTATTGGTAGTGTGCAGTACAATGTTTTTCTATGAACTTGTGCACGGTAAATTATTCTTTACATGTGGGACATTTTCATCTCAGGAAAACCACCTGATCACTGCTGTGTTGTTTGATTCACACTTTGCTTCTTTTTACGCAAAAAGGAAAATGATGAAGAAAAGAAATATTTTATACTTTTGTGTTTTGACTTTCCTTTTACAATTTGCCCCACCCGCAATCACTGGTTTTAAAAAAACCTCCTCACTCGTCATTTTATTAGTTTCCAAAGAGAAACATGAGCTATGTGTAAATAATAACTGTCATTTAGGGAAATGAAAAAAGACAATGTGCTGTAAATTACTGAGAGTAGAGAAACCACAAACAAACCAATGCTGTCCCTGAAAATGCACTAAAACGCAGTCTGGTCTTCCTGCTTATTCGCTGCTATGTTGACAAAAGCATATAGTATATAAGTTTGTCAAACTATTCTTAGAAAGAAGCACTGAGAAGAAGCCTGACGATCCAGTGACTGAACTGAGTAATGTTAATAATATTAAGCAGTCTGCCTTGCAGTCCATTACTTGCTCTCACATGCACACTTCCATTTCACCTCTAAGCTGTTTAAAGTTACGCCTTTATGGACTTTATTCTGAGCCAAACCTCACCACAACCAAATCGGATTTGCATGCTGTATGGAAGACGGTGAAGCAACATGTTGACTCCAGTGACTCAAAGTTTTGTTTGTATAAATCTGCTGTATAAATCATGTCATCGGGAATTTTTAAACCACTGGGATTTAAATTTAACCGAAATCACGCTGGGCATTTCAGAGTGATATCTGTGACAGTAGGCGCAATAAGTAATATGTAATAAGTACAAGAGTTATCATGATAATTTAAACAGCATCACCCTGGTTGATCAATCAGCTCTGGCGAAAAAGCCACAGGATAATGTGGATTTAAAAGGGAAGAATTCATAAACAGAGATTTGTGTTTCTACTTAAATTAACCAAACGACTGTTTCTGTGCGCTGTTTGCTGTAACTCTACATGTCAGTGTGTGCGTGAACTGTACCACCTGTGAATAAATGTTTTCATTTCCACCAAGTTCACTTTTGACTCTTCGTCCACTCATCACCAAAGATATGGAATAAAAACAAGTGCAATAAATCTGCAAAACTGTTTATTTCGAAAGTTGCATGGGAAGTAAACGTCCACTTTTTTTATAAAATCTGAACAAAAAAGCAGTGCGCCAGCTCTCCAGCTGTTGTGATGTGCCTCATTCTGTGTCCCGGCGGCCAAAATCCACCCAGCCCTGGTAGTCCCGATCCGTCATGCACTCGGAGTTCATCAGCTCTGTGAACAAACCATTCCTACAGTACATGAACCACAAACAAAAGGGTTCAGTATGTAAATCTGAGCATTGTCTTGGACCTCCGCCTATTCACACATTGCTCTAATTAGCTGAAGTGAAACAAGATGACAATCACAGAGCTTTCCCACCCAAGTCTGCAGCATACCTGAAATTGCTTGCATTATTTGTTTGGTCATTATCTCGCGCTCATCAACTGAAAGGTGCGCCCGTCGTTCCACCCGTGCAGAGTGAGTGCGGGGTGCTTGCCTCTGTCTTCCAGCCGAGTCTTTTGCCATCTCATGTTTAGCTAGAAGCTGCTTGAGAACATTTGTCTCCTCAGTCTCTCCGGTTTCAGTTGGGGAAGCTGCTCCAGACACAAGCAGAGCAACCAGCAGTGCAAATACCACGAAAACTTTCCCTGACATTCTCTCTGCGCAGTAAGAAAGAAACATTTGAGTAAACATGAGATGTATTCTAAAAAAAATTAGGTATCAAAAATGGCAAACTTACTGTACCTGTGAAGATAGGATGAGATATGTACACAACAAAGTGTGATGAGCGTGATGTCTCCAGTGCACAACTGCTGATTCCCAGCAGGCTGTCTCTTTTATACCCAAGTTTGGTGTCAGCATAATGGCTTTCAATCAAATACTGATAATGGTGTTCACCACAGAGCGTTTGATTAAGAGATGGATACATTGGAAAAAGGATGTGCGCAAAGGAAATTCTGCAAGTTTACATGGAGAAACACATCATTATATTTGTCACTTAAGACCTCTTTTGCACTGCAATAACAATAAAACAACTCGATGTGTTTACACTGAAAATCCAATATTTCCTTAGAAACCATTTAAAACAATACAAATCTGATGTAACAATAAAGACACTGTTAAAAAGTCAACTTTAGGGAGGAGGAAACACAGGTTTCCTGTACCTGTACAGAAACGTACATTTAAACAACGTCCCATTTCTTTCAGTTTTTTTTAACTGGTAGTATTTATTGAGAATACTATACAAGTCTTTCAATTTGCACATTATATGTTGTTTACATTGCTACTCTTCATATTTTTTTATATATTTTCATCCATTCTCTTCCATTTATCATTAAAAAAATCGCTGAGGGGCTGGAGCCTATTCCAGCTACCATGGAGTCAAGAGTCATACACCCCGAACGGGTCATCAGCCTGACGCAGGGCTAAGACATAGAGACAGACAACCATTCGCAATCACATTCACAGATATTTATTTATATTAGCATGAACTATGTAAGTGAAAGTAAAGCAAGTGAAAACAAGATACCTAAAATCACTTAATGAATCAGAATCATCATTGAAATTACCCCCAATTATAAAACAAAACACATCACATTCATTCATACTTGGATTGAATGTATTTACCTGCAGCTTTAAAGAAAAAAAAGTAGAAAGTTACATAGACGTTACACAGATGTCCTTCATAATGTTCAGGCTGTAAACATTTCTGTGAAACGTTTTCTTGACATATGTTTAAAAAGCGAAGTTAAACGGTGATACATCAAATATAAAATGTGCATAATTTATTACTGTCATGCTGCAGCCTGTACTTTCCACATGACGTACACACCACCCTTTTAGCAAAAGTCATACTTGCTTGGATAACATTAGCTCTGTTTACATACAGTACTGTATAGATTTTTTTTTCAAGTGTCCCAGTTACTCTGAATCCAGCGTCCCCTGATAATGTGTGATGTTAAACTGCTTGTAGAAACTCAGCCTTCATATATTTTTCTTCCAGGCAGTGAAAGTGTGGTCTGTCCGCTGTGAATGATTGTCTGCTACTTTGATTTATGCAATAAAAGTGATAACAGCACAATGGAGAGCAGCAAATGTACTTCAATGTATGAATCTACAAACTGCCTCAGGGTATTATAACTAATTTGTAATACATACAGAACATGAGCCTGCAAGTTGATAGAAAGGCATATGTGACCTTTATCCAACCTCAGTCTAATATCTTCTAATACACTGCTAGACAGATTATTACTGGTCTAAATATTTCATTTTTGTTATCTGCAGACTAAAGGGACACACACCCATCAGTAAAATCTGATAATGTCCACAGACACCACCTGCTCTTGACAAACTGCTCCTTTCACTTGTTATTTAGTTCAGATTCATACCCACACACACTGTTAGCTCAAGGCTGCATCGGATGTTTGGTGCAGGTTTTAGTCACTGTCACTGATTTTCTCTTGTCTCGTCTCAGGTACGTGTCTTCAAATTCCGTCATGCTGGTGAAAGGTTATGATAAGACGTCTACATTACACATGAGTAGTGTTTCCAATGCAAAACTTCCCGATAAAACTTTCCCTTTGAAATTCCAAATATATCCCAGAATCGGACATCGCAGTTTAAGGAATAATTTTGCTGATATTCCATAAATGATTTTTTTGTAAAATCCACAATAAAGAATACCAAACAGGATTGTTTTGAAGAAATGTTGAAGTTTAAAGACAAATTGTGGTGAGGGCTGATTAAAGGCTCTTTAACAATATGGTAAAGCTTATTTGGCATTTAGGTCTGAAATCTGTATACATGTAAAGGTCGGTTCCACTGAATAGTGCCATGTAAAATACTACAGTGTACTCAGTCATGCATATCAGCAGTATGGGTGTGTTCCACAAAGGTTAAAATGATTTTCAGGTTCTTGTTAGTCACTTCAGAAAGGTTTACTCTGACCACATGTTACCTGAGCTTCCAGAGAAAAAGGTGTGACAGCGTCAAAGGTGTGACAGCGTCTTGTTTTGGTATGTTTGGGTGGGGGTGGTGGTCTGGAACAGAGTTCACAGCTCTATTTGGACGGGTGTATATTTAAAATCATTTATGGTGCCAACAGCTATTAATGTTGTTGTCTGCTTCTTTCAATTCACAGAACAAAAATAGCTTTAGCCTCTCAAACAAAATTGTGGTTGTGCAGAGGAACCAGTTTCTAATAGTTAAATCCTTTTTCTTTCACATGAGTGCATGTAAAACCTCGTGCATATAATACTTTTCATTTTGTCCACAAGTGTCTTTGTGTGGTGCAGTTTGAGATAAGGAGAGACTAATAACATAATACAAGAACACAGACACAGATTACAGAGCTCTGCTGTTTACTTATTATTTTAAAGATACTATATTGTGTGATCATGACTATACCGGCAGGTATTTATAAAAGCATACACAAAAAGTATTAATACAAAAACGCACAAAGATATGCACACATACATACGGTACTAACAGTCCTCACACACACACACACGCACGCACGCACGCACGCACGCGCGCGCGCACACACACACACACACACACACACACACACACACACACACACACACACAGTTTATTCAGATTTGCTGACTTTCATTTTTGTACAGCTCTGTTAAGGTCCTTTCCTGGCATTTCAGTCAGGTAAAGGTCTGGAATTTGGGTGCCCAGGTCCTGTGACTGCAAAATAAGCCCAAACCCTGAAATATCCATCACTGTGCCTGACAGCTGGTATGAGCTGTTTGTACTGATATTGCGTGCATTATGCCTAGACATCTCCACGCTGATCTTGTCCGTCCAAAGTACATTGTTACACAAATCTTGTGCTTTGTTCAGAGGCAGATTTGCATTGCCAAACTATTCTGCCATGCTCTTTTTAAAGAGAAGAGGCTTTCCACTGTGCTGTCTAATCTTTTTCATCAGTGTTTCTCAAGGTAACTGAGGCCTGTAGACTCTGAGATGTAGCTCTTGGGTTTTTTACAGAGCGTATTTGTTGGTTTTGCAAATTGTTTGTATTAAAACTGTTACCAACATACCACTCATTGTTTGGTATGTGCAGATGAAGCTGTCTTACACCCCCAGAAAGGCTTAACAAATACCACTGGCTTAGGCATAATTACTGCTCATAGGTGGTTGTGGTAGTGATCTTTTTGTTAAACTTACCTTCTCAGTCAGGGTGAACATGAAAAAGTTGATCACGCTACCTGCCATGATGCACCTGCTGACTTGCATTTTAGAGAAAAAAAAACTTAACTATCAAATGCAGTGAAATTAATTTAAAAAAAAAGAAACTGATCATACCCATCCAAATACCTTCTCCCCCCATTTTTATATAATTATTTTACTCTTGTTTGTTGTCTTTTCAGCTTCTTTTGGGTAACTCACTTAAAATCATCTTAGCATTCATCTGTGCCCCATAAAGTAACGAGTAGGAAGTGTAATGAGTTAAGAAGAAATAATTAGCCACATCTTAGGTTTTGGCTGGATTTCAGCATAGTTATCAGTTAAGCTGTCTGACTAGATGTTCCACTTGTCTTTCATCAAAGTTTGTCTAGACTTACACACCCAATCGATGGAAACAAAAACAAAGACAACAAAAACTATTATCTGCATACCACACTGTTGTTGTTGCATGGCATTTGAGACTGCCCCCCTCACTAAGAACCCTATAAAATACCCTGCTGTGTCTTGCAGGATCACACCTCGGAGACATTCCTTCTGTGCTCACCATCAGCCTCGCATCACGACAACCTCCTGTCACCATGGCAGCCTCTTTGACCCAGCAGAGCAGCTACAGCGTTAAGCAGAGAACCTACAGTTCCAGCAGCCTGGGCGGATGGAAGCAGAGTAGCACGTCCTCTGTTGGCTACACACCCAGTGTGCATGGCGGAGCTGGAGGTTATGGGACCCGCATCTCAAGATCCAACTCTGTCTTCTCTTTAGGGTCCGTGGGCTCATATGGAGAGACTTCTGTAGTCGGAGATGGGAAGGCAACCATGCAGGACCTCAACGACCGCCTGGCTGATTACTTGGCAAAAGTAGGTTTTACTGATGAGCGCTAGTTGCAAGAATTACTCCCCCCCTTTATTTACTTTTAACAATTTGCATTTGTAATCACTAGTTAATAAATAATAAGATTAATTTCCATATAGTAAAATAACAGTTTCTAACAGTACATATTGACCTAACCCTAACCCCCTTTATTCTATTATCTTATCCTATTCTATTGCTTTTTTCCCCTTAATGTTTTACTGCTCTTAAACTTGTACTTTCTGTTTTAAACTTGTACTTGACCAAAAAAAAAAAAAAAAAAAAAAATCCCACATGTGGGACTAATTAAGGTTTCTCTTATCTTATTTAATTTTTTCATGCAGCACTTATAAT
This sequence comes from Mchenga conophoros, assembly GCF_057382185.1. Classification (NCBI taxonomy): domain Eukaryota; kingdom Metazoa; phylum Chordata; class Actinopteri; order Cichliformes; family Cichlidae; genus Mchenga; species Mchenga conophoros. Next base: position 34,527,629 of record NC_140531.1, read on the forward strand.
GGGGTGTCTTTATATTGTTGTAGTGAGTAAAGGATCAACATACTCACATACAATAATGAACACACACACACAAAAAACCCAAACCCCAAAACAAACTAACAAAAAAAAAAAACATATGAAATTTTACCAAATGGAAAAATGTAGAACAGTTGCTTTCAGACAAATAATGATAGCCTGCTTGTATGAACCAGTATTTCCTCGTGATGTGCAGGTGCGTTCTCTGGAGGCCAAAAATAGGCAGCTGGAACTGAACATCGCTGAGTTCTGTCAAAAGTCAACTGTTGTTACCAAGAACTACGGTGGCTATTTTTCCACCATCAGTGACCTGAGAGCCGAGGTACCTCTCACACTTTACATAACACAACACACTGAAAAGCAAACCATTTTACAATGCACACACACGAAACCTCGAACATTGCCAAACACCCGAAGTAAACATCTATGCAGGCGACTGAAACATCTTTCCATTGTTTTACTATCACAAAAATTATTGACACCAATTAATGCTGAAGTGTGGATTTGAAGGGTTAGAACCCGTTGTACGCTATGTGACTGATAGATGGCATCCAAAGAAAGCTGAACTGCTGCGGAATGCAAAATAATTTGCTCAATATCAATAAATGAAGAGTATAGCCTATACGCGGTCAGAATTTCAGACAGTTTATTCATTTTCTCCAATTAGATTGCAAGAAGATTTGCAGAGAACCAGGCCATCCACGTGCAGCTTGACAATGCTCAATTGGCAGCGGAAGACTTTAAAATGAAGTAGGTTTACATTCCTTTGTTGCTCCGTGGTATTTCTTTCTACCCCATATTACTTTATACCAAATATGAAAAGAAATCCCACTACATTTGGGAGTTTTTGTTTTATTATTTATTTTTTTCTTTTGAGACCATACAATCGTTACCCCCATCAAAATCGTGAAAATAATGGCATCTGAAAGGGCTGCTTTTCTTCTGTAGATATGACATGGAGATGAACTTGCATTTGACCGTGGAGGCTGACGTATCCCGTCTCCGAGCAGTCCGCGACAGCTTGACTCTTGGCATCAGTGACTTGGAGCTAAGCATAGAGGATCTGAAAGCAGAGCTGGCGCAAATGAAGGCGAATCACAAGGAGGTAAAAGGCGTATAATAGAAAAACAAACCTATTAAACACTGCTAAAGAGATTGCGTGAGTCAATGCTTTCCATGGTGCAGTGTCGCCATCTGCTGGTGGTGGAAGCGCTTACACTTCTGGATGGATTGGAGATTTAAACACTTTTTTTTGTTGTTGTGTTTTTTGTTTGTTTGTTTTGCATGTTGCAGGAGATGAGCCAGTTGAGCATCCAATGCAGTGGCTCTGTAAATGTAGAGGTGGACAGTGCACACTCTACAGATTTGACAAAGGTCCTGGAGGAAATGAGGGAGCAGTATGAAACTGTGGTGAGCAAGAACAAGCTGGAAGTCGAGAAATGGTTCCAGTCGAAGGTGAGGTTCCTAAAATGTTCAAAACGACTCCGGTAGATCCTTAAAAAAAAAAAAAAAAAGTTCAAATTTTCTTATTGAATTTTGAATGCTTTCTTTTAAAAAGGTGGAAATTCTCCAGAAGGAAATCATTGTTTCCCAAACAGATGTGAAAACGTTTCACAAAGAGTTGTCCACTCTGAAGAAGACCTACCAAAGTTTGATGATAAGCCGGCAAAGCGCACACACAGAGGTATGGAATAACAACCCAAAAGTACTGGATATGAAGGTTTTGTAACTGAAGCCAAATGCACATCGCAGTGTTAGGTCTAATAATCTCAGCTTGCTGAAGCTAAGAAGTAGCAGACCCGCTCTTTTTTTCTCATATTGTACCTATCTCTGGTATCTTGGTGACACAGCTGCAAGCAGAGGAGGCAGGAAAGAGAAACAAGGAGAGGAGAGACAACAAACAAACATTGCCTTGGAGGCTCATTTAAAAAATATAATCAGTATTCAACACTACGACATAACATAACTGCCGTATTTTATGAACTCACATGTGATCATGACCTTTCAATATTTTTTAACTAAAATCATTGTGACATTTTGCAATGTGGCAAGAAACTCAAGACGGTTGAAGTGAGAGAAGGAAAACAGGATAAAGACATGCTGTGGAAGAGAGACAGAGATTAATAACAAGTGTGGTTCAGCGCAGAGAGGTCTATTAACACATAGTGACTGAGCAAGCAAATGAAAAAAAAAAATAGAATCCTAGAATATAAAATGCATCATCTGAAACAATAACAGAACACTAATCACCCCTTAAATGTTTAAGGAATTAAGAGTTATCTGCTATTTTAATTCCCCCTGTTTATAACAGTCATGAAAAACCATATTCATGAACTTATGAATTTCAAAATAATGTTGGTGGTGTATTTCTGCTCAAAAGCTGAGTTAAATGAGAAAATAGCCAAAAAGTATGTTGCAAAAAATCAAACAAACACATGAAAAAAACATTAATAAAACAAATAAAGGACAAATATACATATAGCTTCCCTACATTTGATTGGGAAATGCTTCATACTGGTTGACATCAGCAGATGTCGAGCCTGGTTAAAATTACTTTTGCTATTTGAAGCACATTAGGTTCGTAATGTTTTAATTGTTAGCGCAAGGGGAATGATTAAAAAATTAAATCAGTTTTTTCCAAACATATCAGGACATATATTAATTTGCTGTAACAGAGAGGAAATGATTCTTCCCACTGACTGTACTCACATGGAGCTGTTGTAACCTCTCTGTCCTGCAGATTACATGCCTACAGGAAAATTTGGAGGAAGTGAAAAGTCGCTATAGTCTTCAGCTTCAACAACTGCAGGTCACCATCTCCACCCTGGAGACTGAGCTGCAGGAGCTGAAGGCCTCTCTTCTGCGGGTGCAAACAGAATATAATGAGCTACTGGACATCAAGATGAGGCTGGAAATGGAGATTGCTGAATATAGGAGGCTGCTAGAAGGAGAGCACTATGAAAAAAAGGAGTAAGAAATTAAAAATGTATCTGTTTTTAATCGATTATCAATTAAAGCAAACAAAAATGTTTTTAAAAAAATGTTTACGCTCTTCTTAGGGTGGTGGTCATCAGCAAGGTCGTAGAAGTGGAAGGTAAGAATCTCCATCACTCACTGAACCAGAACTTCAGATCTTGTCGCAGTAAAACTGAAATAAGCTCTTTACACTATAGTGATGCGATGCATTGTCTTTGCAGAGCGTAAACCCCACATTGAAAAACGAGTGAAGACAATCATCGAGGAAATTGTTGATGGACAGGTGGTCGCCTCCTCTGAGGCCACCCAAGTGGAAACAGTTCAGTAACCTGTGCTCCCCTCACCCGAGCTTCTAAGTTGTTAAAGTTGTGGAGCAGGGAAATTATTTTACTGCTATTGTTAAATAATCATCATTATTACCATTGCATTAATAATATAATCTGCAGTATGATCATTGCTTTAACAATGTAACAGATAGCTTTAAGATGGCCTTAAGATGTTTATGATGATGTTAATTTTGTATTTCAGATGCAGTTATAACTATTGTGTACACAATGCATATCTGTGCTTATTTGAGTTGATGTTCAGGTTCTTTAAAGGTCTTAAGCTTCACTGACGTGACTGTTCAGGTGATACATGCTGAGGGAAAACTAGAACATAGAAGGAATTGCAATACATGCTTACAAAACACTTATATCAGGTCATTTTATATTAAGGTTTTAGTAGAGGTTCTTGGTTAAAACATTTATTTAGTAGAGGACATATACATAGTCTCCGTTAGGTTGTAACACATAAGGATGAGCCTCTGTTCTGGTAAAAGGTCAGAAGTGCAACAGGTGACTTGAGAAAGAGCATTTGAGGACGAGACACAGACAGTTAGTAGGTGAAGAGGTGACACAAAGAGCATGTGAGGTCAACACACACACACACATGAGTTAGATTTATTTAGAGGAGAGATTAGTCATGTCTCGGTGAAAGAGGAACCGTCCTTGTTGTCTCGGCAAGAAAGAGGAACAATTCACTTTAAGACAAGAACGGAAAGTACCAGCCATGAAAATAGAAGATGATCTTCTGGGTTAAAAGTCATTGTGGTGTTGATCTGATCTATGTATAAAATGTATCTGTGACGCATGAAGGGGCGTCAGTAAATCAAACCCTGATGCTATAAAATATCTGTTCATGCTTTGATTAAGTTGAAGATCAATTGCTGTCTGCATACAGAGTTGTCTTCCCACACGTGTGTATTCATTAAAAATCATCGTTTGACCAAGAGCTTCTGGACCAAGGGTGGTTTGTACTCTCCCTCCTCAATTTTGAACCTTAACAAAAAGATATCCTTTGGGGAAAATTAGTGAGGGTTGAAGGAGGAGAACAGGTTTGATTTCTTTTGATTTCTAGAAGTAGTGGTTATAATGTAGGCTTACACAGACAGATATTACACAGAAACACACATGACAGTATTGATTCCAGGCAAAAGGCCTCAAATTCATTTAGCTTTTAACTGAACTTAAAGAAGGACCAAAGAGGAAGGAAAGCATATATTTTGGTTATGTCTGATAAACTAGAATTAGAAGGTATTGTTACATTAAAAGGAGCAAAATGAAATAAAGAGGCTATGTTAAAAACAGGTTATAACATAGGAAATGTGAGGGTTAAAATGAAGTTAGTGTTAACACACAGGAGTTGTTTTTAGGCAGCATTTAGCTATGTTGAAATGTATGCAGGAGTAATTGCTTATATGCTTAAACTTAATTGATTAAAGTGGTTGTTTTCTTTTGGATCTTTTAGTAGAATAGGCGCTTACGATGATTTTCTTGTTAAAAAGGTGACTTAAGATTAGAGTAGAGGAACTTGCAGCAGCGACAATTTGTGCACAGGATGTTGATGATCAGATAAGGGAAAAATAGAGCGAGCAACCGGACGTGAAACCAGCGCTTAAAGAATTTTAAAGTGATGAGGAACGTTGAAGAATATATATAAATACAAGTCAATAAGTTAAGAGCATAATTAGGATCATGCTTTTGATTAAAGAGTCCCAGATAGGATAAGTTAGGGAGGTGCAGGAAAAGGTGTTTTGTTTCCTTTGCAGAAGATCTCGACGATCGCGAGAGAGGGACCGAGAAAACCTAAGCTTACACATGGAGTGTTCTCGAAGGGGAGCTGGTGTCTATGACTGGACCAATTGGATGACATGAGGTTGTCTGATTTGCTGAGCGAGGACACAATGTATTGCGACCTCTGGTGTTCCAGAGGTCGAGAGAGGGAGTGTGGAGCAGGGAAATTATTTTACTGCTATTGTTAAATAATCATCATTATTACCATTGCATTAATAATATAATCTGCAGTATGATCATTGCTTTAACAATGTAACAGATAGCTTTAAGATGGCCTTAAGATGTTTATGATGATGTTAATTTTGTATTTCAGATGCAGTTATAACTATTGTGTACACAATGCATATCTGTGCTTATTTGAGTTGATGTTCAGGTTCTTTAAAGGTCTTAAGCTTCACTGACGTGACTGTTCAGGTGATACATGCTGAGGGAAAACTAGAACATAGAAGGAATTACAATACATGCTTACAAAACACTTATATCAGGTCATTTTATATTAAGGTTTTAGTAGAGGTTCTTGGTTAAAACATTTATTTAGTAGAGGACATATACATAGTCTCCGTTAGGTTGTAACACATAAGGATGAGCCTCTGTTCTGGTAAAAGGTCAGAAGTGCAACAGGTGACTTGAGAAAGAGCATTTGAGGACGAGACACAGACAGTTAGTAGGTGAAGAGGTGACACAAAGAGCATGTGAGGTCAACACACACACACACATGAGTTAGATTTATTTAGAGGAGAGATTAGTCATGTCTCGGTGAAAGAGGAACCGTCCTTGTTGTCTCGGCAAGAAAGAGGAACAATTCACTTTAAGACAAGAACGGAAAGTACCAGCCATGAAAATAGAAGATGATCTTCTGGGTTAAAAGTCATTGTGGTGTTGATCTGATCTATGTATAAAATGTATCTGTGACGCATGAAGGGGCGTCAGTAAATCAAACCCTGATGCTATAAAATATCTGTTCATGCTTTGATTAAGTTGAAGATCAATTGCTGTCTGCATACAGAGTTGTCTTCCCACACGTGTGTATTCATTAAAAATCATCGTTTGACCAAGAGCTTCTGGACCAAGGGTGGTTTGTACGCTCCCTCCTCAATTTTGAACCTTAACAAAGTGCACGCTAGTTTCTTCTGGGGAGTTCTCTTTGTTTTCATCTCATTATAAATCGAAACATTGCAAAATGCAGAAAATGCTCATCTTTACACAGTGCACGAGCCTTTGGATAAGTATGAAACCAAACTATGAATAAAAGGCTGAAAAAAATAATGATGATTGACTGATTGATTGTATTTCATTCCAATATATACCGCAAATGAAAAAAAATATCACTATCATTATTTTTTATTCTGAGTTATAAATGTGTTTTCACATCCAGAAGAGGAGTATATTTTGAATACTGACCTTGCTTTGGGATCATTTAATCACAGAGCTAACAGAATCAACTTAAAATATAAAGCCACTGTCTCCTGTACTTTTCTCGTTTGACTACTGAGGTAAAAATCACAAGAGTATGTGAAAACAAATGATGTATTTAGCTTGTAATTTCATATTTAACCACCAGGTGTCGCCTTTGGTTTTCTTTTTAAAAGTGGTCCTGGCCCAACTTCAGTGGATTGATTGTATAAGCTTATTTTGCTAAAGTGGAAACAGATTGTTGCTACACAAGAGACTTCTAGAAGCATGATCAGTTTCCCTTACAGAACAATAGACAAAGATCTGCAAAGAGCATAAAAATGAAGGCGCATTACAGATGCTATTTCCGAACTGTTGGAAAAATGGGTGACACTGGATCACAGGCATGGAAACACACAAAAGAAAGGAAAGAAATAAAATATCACAGAATACCTGTGTTATGCAAGCTTGTGCTCTAAGTATGAGTGAAGATTATGTTTGATTCATCACAGGCATCTTTATTTGGGTGGAGCTGAATCAAGTGGAGGCTTGAGATCTACAAAAAGCTTCTCAGTGCTTTGATGAGTTAATCTGCTGGTTAAAATGACTCAACCCAAAACTGCCTTCTTTTTTTCGGTGCTTTTGTATTCCAGTACTTTGCCACACTGGTCAATCCTAAGTGCTATTAAACGTAATTATCGCCCTTAATTGTAAAAGTGAACCTTGCTGTTTCAGCTGTTTTCTACACAAAGAAATATCAAGTTAAGGCGAAGCAGTCATTCATACAACTCATCATCTAAAACTAAACCTGAGCATAAGTAGTTCATACAAAATTGTACAATTGTTGGACCGTATGCAACTTAGGTTCCTAATTTATGTGCATAAGGTCATGTTTTAAAGTGAAATTCAAATGTTACATTTACCTCAGGGGTTCAAACTTATGCATAATTTCAAAAGCAAAATGCAGTCACATATGGTGGGCAGATTCTCAGTGCACGTGTGTTTTTCTGTTGCACTCAGTCTGTGTATGTTTGATAAAAAGAAACAGAAATTGTGTATTTTACTTGCTTGCCTGCATTACAGAGGGAATATTAGTACGGCATAGCATAGATATTGTGGGGTTTGACTGTGTGCACATGGTCTCTTTATCTATATCCCCAAATTTTTTAATGGTAAAAAAAGCAAATCTGTCTCAGTGAACATTGTTATGCTGTCTCTGCTGTAAATTTCCAGACCTATTGAATGAGATGTTCCTTGCTATAGAGGGTGTGGCCAGTCATTGCAGGGCACTGGAAGAGGCAACAGAGACCAGTTTGGGCCTGAATCATAATAACTCAAAACATTCTCAGAAAAAAGTACCTTATTGCACCTTTAGACATATCACAGCGTGGGCTGGTACCGTCTGTGGTACTGTCATTTTAACCTTGACATTGTCTATTTTGTACCTTTGTAGTTTGTACGTTACAAATGTTTCCTGCTCATATACAAGCCACATATATGCAGTGATAAAAAAGCATACAGCATGACTCATTAGCTTGTAGAAGCCTCTTTAGCAGCAGTAACTTGAAGTCACCTGTAACTTTATCTATTTTTTAGATCTTTGTGGAGGAATTTTGGCACACTCATTTGTACATTGTTGGTTCAGTTCTTTGAAGTTTGTGGGTGTTCATTTCATGCACAGCTCTCAAGAGCCTGCCACACTATTTCAATCAAGTTGGGGTTTGGATTTTGGGCCATTGCAACTCCTTGACTCTTTTCTTTTTCAGTCATTCTGTTGTAGATTTGCAAGTGTGCTTGGGATCATTGTCTTTTTGCATGACACAATTTAGGCCAAGCTTTAGATGTTAGTATCACATTCAATTCTAGAATACTTTGGTATATGGTCGACTTAGTGACTGCAAGGTGCCAAGATCCTGTGAGTGGAAAACAATCCTGCATCATTACCCCTCCTTGACCATGCTGACAGTTTCTATGAAGTGCTTGTGCTGATATGCTGTGTTTGGTTTGCCTAAAACTGTTCTGTGCATTCTGAAAAAACATCTCTTTTTTGGTCTTACCTCTTCACAAGACATTGTTCCAGAAGTCTCGTGGTTTGTTCAATTGCAACTTTGCAAACCTAAGCATTGGAGCCATATTATTCTTTCTCCTGAAAACCCTTTCAAACAAGCCACATTAGTTTAGTGTATTGAATTGTTATGATCTTAACATGCTGAGGCCTGAAGAGGTTTTCAGACTTTAGGCTGTATTTGCTGTCCACTCCTGGAAAGATTGTGACTTTGTGCTAAAATACACCTGAATGCACCTGAAAATGAACCACAAAAATGTATACACGACTGGTCGCAATAGTTATATTTGTGTAGACTATACCTGTAGAGAATGAAATGGACTTTCGCTGTACCTGTAAATCTGAGAGTGCACACATGGAGAAAGGCAGATGAGCAAAAAAACCCCCAAATGATTCTGTAATGAATCATCAGAACTCTCGCTTTCTTGCCTAAAGGGGGGAGATATTGTTTTATACTGGCTCATATGTAACATACTCACACCCAGGAAAAAGCTCTCTAAGCTATTTGATCATGTCACAGCACATTTTAAACATGGTGTTCCTGTTCTCACCCCAAGCTGCATTTATTTCTGTCAATGAGGCACTTTATACTCAGGCTTGAACATGCCTTTGACATTCCAAGAAACTGGATACGTGACACTGTAAATCTGTCACAAGAGTTATGGACACGGTTTTTGGCAAAAGTCCAGTAAGTTTAACTGCAAGTACATTTCTCCTTCACGCTATATACAATAGTCTTCCACAATGGCATAAATGTAGTGAATATTGTTTTTAGTCTTATCTTCTTAAGATCTGATTATGGCTTTAAGTGATTGGCATCAGCACTGGTTCTCAGGAATATCTCAATTACAACCATTCATACTTCATTCATAATTTCATACTTCACACAACAGCTCACCTTGCCCTACACATACAATTACGCTAATCAACAGAACTGATGTAAAACCACAGCACGGTTTTTACTGTCAAAGAAAACAAGTGTGCAAATTGTTTCGCAATCAACAAGAGCGTAGTAGGCCCACACCCGAAGGCAACCGGTGACTTTTTAACAAGCGAACATTTGACACTTTTTAAAATATATATTTAGTACAAGACCTTGAACAAGACCTTTGTGAAAATTCATTTTTTATTTTGATTTCCCCCCCCCATTCAACATATTTACAAATGCAATTCCAAAAAAGTTGGGACCCTGTGTAGAATGTAAATAGACACAGAATGACAAGATTTAGAAAATCTCCTAAACCTATATTTTACTCACAATAGAACACAGAAGGGCAATGTTTTTCACTATGTAGCATCGGCTGTCTTCTTTTAACAGCAGTCCATGAACACCTGGCAACTGAGGAGAGCAGTTGTTGGAGTTTTGAGACAGGATTGTTGTCCCATTCTTGTTTGATATAGCTGCCCAAAGTCCTGGCTCTTCTGTGTTGTGCTTTTTGTTTCATGATGCACCTGATGTTTTGAATTGGTGAAAGGATTGGAATGAATGTGGTTTAGCTTACTATACTAAAACACATACTTTACCAAAATATGAAAAATCTTTGCCTGAAAAAGATATCAGCATTGGTGGTGCCTTTCCAGAGGCAAGCTCGCAGTTTCATGGCAACTAATCCTCCCCAGTGCAGAGATGCAGTCTTTCAAACTAAGCATTGATGACAAGCTGGACGGACCCTTTCTGCTTCAGTCCAGAGAATGGAGTGTTAATATTGTCCAAACAGAATGTCAACTTTCCATTTGTCTGACCATGGAACAGTTTTTCACTTTGCCTCAGTCCATTTTAGAATGAGCTTTGGTGGTCCAGAGAAGACAGTGGCTTTTCTGGATCATGCTCATATATTGCTTCTTTGTGGCACGATCCAGCTTTAACCTGTATTTGTGGCTGGCACAGCGAATTGACAGGATCATGCCTGCTTTTAACGCAGCACCACCTGAGGGTGATCGCAAGCATCTAAGTACTGATTTTCAGTTCCCTGTGCACAGAGATTTCTCCAGATTGTCTTTTTGATGATATTATGTGCTTTAGATGAAGAAATATTCAGTCTTAAGTTATACGTTGAGTTACATTAAATGTTTTTTTTTTTCAGGAGATTGGTGAACCTACACTGATCTGTACCTTTGAAAAACGCCTCTCTAAGATCCTCTTTTTAAACCTAATCATGTTACTAAACTGTCGCCAGTTAACCTAATTAGTTGTATTTTCCTCTACCTGTTTCTTTTTAATTCCACTTACTTTTCCAGCCTTTTCCTGCCCCCATCACAACTTTTTAGAGAAGTGTTGCAGCAGTCCAATTCAAAATGGACTCATATTTTCCTTAAAATAATACATTTCCTCAGTTTAAATGTATGACTTGAATTCTATGTTCTATTGTGAATAAAATAAGTGTTTGTGCTACTTTTCTTTACATTTGGATTTGCATCAATAGATCATCTTTTATGAAAAAGGGAAGTGCACTCTTGGGTGTAGAAGTTAGTGGTTATATTGGAGAATTAAAATCTTGGCTAATTGCTAACATAATGCTGACGGCAGGGGTGGCAAGTTTTAAAACACCTCCAAACTAACCAAACTAACTCTAATACTTCTTCATGCAATGTTTCATTCTAGCACAAGTAAGTAAAAATATTTAAGTGAATGCACTTTGTCATGTTGTGTAGCTTTCCATTGATTTCGTGATCTACAGATCAGTGAGTATGAGATTCCTGTCTGTGCAGGTTTTGCCTAATGCCTAAGGAAACATGAGCTGTTCATCATTTTGACAGGATTCTTGACAGCAGCCAATTAGCCACATTATTAAAATGTTCATACCTAGAAGTTAATAAATGTTCCTTTGTACTCTCACAGTAACAAATTTATTTTCATTCAAGTAATTTATTTATTTTTAAATCAATTGTGTTGGTAGTAATATAGTAAGTCAGCGTTACTGAATCACTTTCATGACACTGACGCTTGTTGCTAAAAATGTTCTGTCATTTACGACACATTATTATTTCTTTAACATTTGTTTTTCTGACCAATCTTTTTGCATGTTATACACTCTAAAATGTTAATCAGCAGAAAATCCAAAAATATATATTTAGCAAATGACATGAAGGGATGAACTTCATCTAAGTGATTCAAGTGCACTATTTGTTATGCTCTGTGCACATAAATTATCCTCTGTTATGAATAACCAGTCAGCATCTCAGATATAATTTACAGCTGTTTAGCACATGCAAGAGACAGCTTTGCAACTTGCAAATGATTAGCAGCATCTGGTTTTGCTAAGTAGTAATTGCTAAATCTACTGTGTATGTGCAAGTTCTGCAGCAGTCATTTCTGTGAGGCAAAGGGAAACTTTTTACTGGCTAGAAACAAAATAAAAGCATTGTTAGAATCATTTTCTACATTAAAAATGAAAAAAAGAAGAAAAGAATATAAAGACACTATAGAGTAAAGAGAAAAGGTAAATGCTTTGCAATTTTTCAAATAGATAGGTAAATGGTAGGTAAATGGTAAATCTAACATTTGCACCAGACTGATGTGGAACTGTTTGAGCAAAATCCCCCAGGGTATTGTAAATGACTTAAAATTGGTGTGGAGAGATGGAAAGAAGCAAACAAGCAAGAGCTTGTTCAGGCATGATGCACACGTCAAAGTACAATGCCAAGAAAAGTCAATAACAAGCAAGCACATTTCTGGTGAGCTTTCCAGCAGTGCAGTGCCAAATCTTGAATAAGGCTAAGTCTTCTTTGACATCTATAATACTCTGCTAGGCAAACCTGCAGGCTGTTGCAGGGCAAAATGAACAAACACATAAAAGATGATATTTTAAGGTAACATTGAGGGAAAAAAAGATGTGTGAGAATAAGTGTGCTGCTGGCTGAGAGTCAAGTAAAAAAAACAACTTGTGTTTGCAGTGCTTATTACCTTGGGAACAAAACAGGTGTGGCTTGCCTGGTTTGGCTCTTTTTTTCAAAAATTATGCTACAAAATTAATGAGGTCCCATCACCTGACAGAACAGTTTTAACTGTATAACTAACTTGAGGCACATGTTGATGGGTGTGGCTGTTTTACAATTTACACAACGTTCTGCAGTAATAAAGATACTGGTGTCCTTATGCACAATAATATCGAACAACGGAATACAGAATAATATTGAATGAAATAATGACAATATTCAGCATGAATTGAAGCCAGTTGTAAAATTTGGATACCTTACAAATGCAGTAAATACTTAATCCTACTTTCTCCTTTTTATGATTGCACAAAATGCATATCTGTGTGAACACTTGGGCTGAACACCCATTTTAGGTAATGCTCCTCCCTTTGTGCCTGCATGACACCACCCACACTGAAGGCAGCAGCAGCTTTTTGCAGCATAAAAAGGGTCCAGCAGCAGAGCTGTGCATCTCAGCCATCTCCGTCTGTTCAAGGCAGTCAGACCACCTGAGCAACCTTCACAATGCTGTCTTTGTCAACATCCAATAGCAGTTATTCTGGGCGCTTTGGAGGTTCAGGCATAGGTGGAGGTGGAGGCAGTGTCCAAAGGATGTATGCTAGAAGCGTGCACGGTGGTGCAGGTGGACACGGAGCAAGAATTTCAGTTTCTGGTGGTGGTGGTGGTTTTGGTTTTTCCAGTGGAGGTGGTGGTGGAGGTTTTGGTAGCGGTGCAGCCTTTGGCGGCGGTTCAGGCTTTGGTGGTGGTGCAGCCTTTGGTGGTGGTGCAGGTTTTGGCGGCGGGGATATCAATGTTGGTGCCAATGAAAAGGCCACCATGCAGAACCTGAATGACCGCCTGGCCTCCTACTTGGAGAAAGTGCGCAAGCTTGAGAAGGCCAACGGTGAACTTGAGCTCAAGATCAGGCAGTTCTTGGAAAATAAGACCTCCCCTTCAGCCCGTGACTACTCAGCTTATGAGGCCACTATTGCTGACCTGCGAGATAAGGTATGTCACATGAGTAGTGAATCTGAATGCTACACCACGTTTTAATTTATTATGAAATGCATGAACTTTAAGAAGTTGCTTTTGAAATATAAGTCAGAATCAGTTGTTTTTAATGTTTGCACAAATATAAAGACATGTAGTAGTTATTTAAAAAATGGTATTTCATAATCACACAGATCCGGGATGCCATTTCTGTCAATGGAGGCATCTTTCTGGCCTGTGAGAATGCAAAACTGGCAGCAGATGACTTCAGAACCAAGTAAGGGATAGTAGTGGTTAAATGCTGTTGAACCTTGTGAATTTTTAATTTACACTAAACAAACACAGAACTGTTGAGATGAAATATCTCATCACTTGTGGCCTTGCAGGTATGAGAACGAGCTTTCTATGCGTACATCAGTAGAGGCAGATATTGCTGAGCTGAAGAGACTATTGGATCAGCTGACACTATGCAGATCTGACCTGGAGATGCAGATAGAAGGCCTCAAGGAGGAGCTCATTTTCCTTAAGAAAAACCACGAGGAGGTCAGTAGAAAACAGTGAACAGTCATTCAAACAAATTAAAAATGGAACAAATTTATTCAACTGTACAATACAACCAACTCAATTAAAATACTGAACCATTTGTCCACCAGGAAATGGCAGCAATGAGAACCCAGATGAGTGGTCAGATCAATGTGGAGGTGGATGCAGCACCACAACAAGACCTGAACAGTGTTTTGGCTGAGATCCGTGACCAATATGAATCTATAACTGCCAAAAAAAAGAAAGAACTTCAAGCTTGGTTTGATCAAAAGGTAAGACTGAAGAAGATCTGATTTTCAATGCATAGATTGTTGTTCGAAGTTATTTAGTGATATATGAACTTTGCATTGAGTCTCATATCTGTTGCAGTCAGATGAGCTGAGCAAAGAGATGACTGCGAACACAGAAATTCTGCAAACATCCAAAACAGAAATCACTGACCTCCGTCGCACATTGCAAGGCCTGGAGATTGAATTACAGTCACAGTTAAGCATGGTAAATAAAATCATTTGGCTTTATTCGAACTCATTCACTAATCCCAGCTTCAGATTTTTGACAGATTTTCTTTACCCCTTCCTTTCTTCAATAGAAAGCAGGTTTGGAAAACTCTCTGGCTGAAACAGAGGCGCGGTATTCTATGAAGCTTCAAGGCCTCCAGATGCAAGTGACAGGCATGGAGGAACAGTTGATGCAGCTCCGTGCTGATATTGATCGCCAGAGCCAAGAATACAAGATGCTCCTCGACATCAAAACTCGCCTGGAAATGGAGATTGCAGAGTATAGGAGGCTGTTGGATGGAGAGGGCAGGTAAGAAAAATGAAGAATTCAGCCCTTTCACCATAAGCTAGTTCTGCAAATTTAAATCTTAAACTGATTTTAACACCAACTCTGTACTTTTCACAGCATCCAAAGCTCTGGATCTTCCAGCGTCACCACTAAAAAAGTGGTCGTGATCACTGAGGAAGTAAGCGATGGCAAGGTGGTGTCCTCAAGTACCCACACCACCCGTACCTAAACTGTCTCAAACAGCAAACACAGCACAACTTCTGGAGTACACAAATTCCACATCTAAGTCGCTACTACATCCTTCAAATACTAACGTGATGCAATAAAAGGCTCTCAGTTTGCTGACTTGAATTTTGTCTTATTTGTGTTTACTTAATTTCAAATGTCATGATAGTGACAGCCCCACAGTTTTTCATCAACCAAGAAGGTATTTTTAAAAGGTATATTTATATTTCATAAGGTATTTCATGACATTGGTGAATACTAAGATAATATTAGTATTTTGACAATATAAACTTGGCTGAGAATTAAATTAAACATAACAGCAAATATAAAGTTGCAGCCTGAGGCCATCTTGCTAGATAGAAAAGCTAAAAGTAATGATTACTCAGGACTGTGCCTCTTTTCAAAATTTCCATTATGACACATGAGCCTAAGATGTTTTATAGTCTTTAGAAAGAGAGCAATAAAGTAAAACATTTCTGAACCTGTTGAGTACACGATGACACAAAAACATTTAAAAACACGTTACAGTCAGCATTTAGACTTTATTTCATATTTGGAATAGAATAGAATAGAATAGAACAGAATAGAATAATCCTTTAATTGTCCCACAGGGGGAAATTTGGGTGTTACAACAGCCAGAAAGACACATATACAAACAAACAGTACACAAGACAGAACAGAAACATACACATTTTTTACATATTTGCATGAAGGACAATGGTTACCAAAAACTGAGTACCATACTGTTATTAAATTAAATAAAATTAAATACAGATAAGAGGCAATCCCTGGTTATAGTGTGAATCGGTTTATAAAATAGTGCAAGATACAGCGCTGATGTAAACATCTATGATTGTTGGGAGCAGTTCTGATTGTACTGTCTGACAGCTGCAGGGAGGAAGGACCTGCAGAAACGCTCCTTCATGCATCTAGGATGCAGCAGTCTGTCACTGAAGGAGCTCTGCAGTTCAGCAACATCTACATGCATGGGGTGGGAGACTCTGTCCATTAGAGATGTTATTTTGGCCAGAGTCCTTCTGTCTCCCACCACCTGCACAGGGTCCAGGGTGCATCCCAGAACAGAGCTGGCCTTCCTAATGAGTTTATCCAACCTCTTCCTCTCAGCTGCAGATAAACTGCTGCTCCAACATACAACACTGTAAAATATGACAGATGCCACCACAGAGTCATAGAAGCGCTCCCTGTACTCCAAATGACCTCAGCCGCCTCAGCAGGTAGAGTCTGCAATGACCCTTCCTGTAAAGAGCATCGGTGTTGTGGCTCCAGTCTAGCTTATTATTCAGGTGAGCACCCACTATCTCTATAAGAGTCCACTATCTCAATGTCCACTCCCTGGATGTTCACCGGTGTCAGTGTGGTGGGTCTGCATCTCCAGAAATCCACTACCAACTCCTTGGTTTTCCCAGCGTTGATCAGCAGGTGGTTCTGCTGACACCAGTCCACAAAGTCCAGAGTCCACTGTCTGTACTCTGAGTCGTCCTCACCTGTGATGAGGGAAAACGTGTGTATGACATCAAGAATCAACAAGTTTTTGTTCATTAAAATTAATGGATCTTCCCACCCCTAACATATGTGATGTGAGCAAAATGTTCACCATGTGGATTCTGATAGACTTCTCCGTCTCATTACACGTGATTAAAGCTGCATCAACCAACATTTTGCCACTAGGGGGCAGGGAATGTGTGCATCAACACTAGAAGACATTTGTCTAGGTTTTAGAAAGATCATTAAAAATGTAAGGATACTGATAAGCTAAGTGATGTTTTTTTTTTTAAATGTGTCTTTAATATAGCAACCTCTGGGGTAAATGTTTTTGGTTCTGAACAGAAATGGTAAATGGTAAATGGCCTGTATTTATATAGCGCCTTACTAGTCCCTAAGGACCCCAAAGCGCTTTACATATCCAGTCATCCACCCATTCACACACACATTCACACACTGGTGATGGCAAGCTACATTGTAGCCACAGCCACCCTGGGGCGCACTGACAGAGGCGAGGCTGCCAGACACTGGCGCCACCGGGCCCTCTGACCACCACCAGTAGGCAACGGGTGAAGTGTCTTGCCCAAGGACACAACGACCGAGACTGTCCAAGCTGGGGCTCGAACCGGCAACCTTCCGATTACAAGGCGAACTCCCAACTCTTGAGCCACGATCGCAGAAGTTGTCCACTGAGACAAAATGCCCAAAAAACCTAACTTAGTATATCCACAGGTAGGTGAACTCTAAAGAGACACAGTTGTTAAAGCGTGTAAGCAAACAATGTCTGTGCAATCAGAAGAAACAACATTATTATTATCATTGAATCTCTTTACTATAAACCGATCATTATGTCACTCCATCATTAACCCTCTCAAGGCAGGCGTTGCCGATTTGCAACAGTTAAAAACTAACAACCTGATTACCCCACATACATATTTTATGAGTTTTTTTTACTCAGAAGTACCACTGCAGGACTTGGTTGTGCATTAGCAACAAAAAGTTTAATTTGAGCCTGAGAGGGTTAACCCACTCTTTCCTGGCACTCCCTGTACCTACACCAGGCAGAAACTATTATTATACTCTGCAATTTTACTTCTAAGTTTATAAGAAGTAAAAAAAGCCTTGAGGCGACTTTTGTTGTGATTTGGCGCTATATAAATAAAATTGAATTGAAATTGAATTGAATTAATCAAGCTTTGTAGAGATGGGGTTGAGAATTTGTTTAGTACCTGCTCTAAACTAATTTTAACAGCTTGTTATTTTTTTCCTTGTACTTGTCTTCAGGAGAGATAAATTTATTTTTTGTCAGAAGAAGTGTCTCATATGTATAAAGGTTGTTTAGTTTGAGCTTACAGTTTTTTGGTACTCACTGAATTTGATTAACCAGGGGTTTAAGGAACAAGAAAAGACTTTACATTACATAAAACCCTATTTTGTCCACATTTATGATAAAATATGTTGGTAGTCAACATAGACTGAATGTAAAAAGACACTGATTTGTGAACCCCTGTTTTAAAGCCTAAATGTCTGTCTCTCTCACTGCATTTTTCACTCCTGACAGCTGGGATGGGTTCCAGTCCCATTACCCCACAACCCTGAATTGGAGAAGTGGTTGAGAAAATTGATGGAATTTCATTAAAATACTTCAACAGGCACCAACACAACATACATGACTTTGAGTGACTCAAATTTGCCGAGGCAAAGCTTAACAGACTGCTAACAGCTACAGCCACGTCAAAGTTTCCCAGCTGTCAGTCATAACCTCAAAGCCTGTCTGCTTAAATTAAAGCATTATTACAATTTAAAAGGGTGGCTTCTTAATAAAACCAACCCCTTTAAATTGTTACGAAAGGAGATTGGCTACAGAAAAGGGGCTTAAATTCACCTTAAAGCTGCAAAATTGACAGTTATTTCTGGTTTTTCATGTCATACATATGTTAAATAAAACCACACTGACTAATGCCACATGCACATCTACTATAAAGTGACAAAAGAGATGAAAACCTACATAATAATTTTACATTTATGTAGACGCCACACATGAAACTTTAATTCAACTGCATGATCTTTATTTTTTGATCATTCATCCCATATTCCACGAGCTTCTATCTATTCATCCCTAAATTGACCCAGATTATCAACAGTCTCGTTGGTCTGCACCACCCTTCCATCCACAATTTTCTCCACCACTGTGATGACCTTTTTGACCACTAAAGAAAAGAAGAGAAAAAACAAACATGATAAATTCTCAAGACATTTCTTAAAACTGTATCTAATGTAAATTTATGATATAATTTGGACAATTAAAAAAAAATGATACGAATGATACAAAAAAAACCTTTCTTGCCTTTTTTTGAGCTGCAATAAGTGCTGGTGCGGATGGGGGGTGGGAGAGAAATCATTAGTCTGAATCATTCATATCATAAACAATTTCAACAAAATCAACAAACGTAGATTTTTCCCCCTCTGTCTCTAATGTTCTCTCCCCTGACTCATGATTTTCTCATCATATTTTCTCATTTTTCTCCACTGCCTCTTTCTCTTCACTAGGTCTTACCTGTCATCCTCCCCATCCAGCAGCCTCCTGTACTCTGCAATCTCCATCTCCAGCCTGGTCTTGAGATCCAGCAACATGTCATATTTGTGCTTGTTGTCGGTGATACTGCTGTGGATCTGGGAAAGCTGATCCTCCAGGCTTTTGACCATATTCTGAAGGTTTGTTAGCTTCATGGCATAGCGTCCCTGGGTCTCTGCCAGAGTTCCCTCTAGAGATGTTTTCTGTTTGAGTTTCAGAAGAAAATTGTTCAGTGAATAGGCAGTCAGCAATTGTGTGACATACTGCAAACATTCCCGTCATACTTAATGGACAGATAAAATGACATCAGTTCCAGTGACATTAAACTGATGTGTGTTACCATGGTCAAATGGCCCTGCAGTTCAATCTCCAGTCTCTGGAGAGTGTTCCTCAGCTCTGTAATCTCTCTTCGTGTTGTGACCAGAACCTCAGTTTGTGTTTGCACTTCCTGCTCCACTTCTGCAATCTGAGCAGAAACACAACATCATAATATGTTTCACTCCAGTTGAAAGATCACTTCATGGAAATAATAATAATAATAATAATAACTTCACTTCTCACCTTGTTTTGATACCACAATTCGAGCTCTTTGCTGTTCTTTGCAATCACACCCTCGTAGTGCTGCCTGATCTCTGCTATAGCCTCGTTAAGGTCTCGAGAGGGAGAAGCGTCCACGGATACATTAACCTGGCCACCCATCTGAGTCCTCAGTAGAACCACATCCTGCAGAGGTCAAAGGGCAATAAAATTTCACAAAATATTTCACAAAAAAATCACAAATCCTCAAAATAATCTACCTGTTGTTATGATAGTCATGCGTGTTTTTGGCTCTTTAATCTGCATGTGTGTTCATGTGTGTGTGGTGGGTGCGGGTGTTGAACAAACAGAAGCAATGAGGTAATGGAGAAAGAGAAGAATACATGGAAGTGTGCAGAGAGAAGAGGGGCAGCAAAGGGAAAAGGAGAAGGTGGCAGAGCTGTTTATAAAAGCATGAACCTAACATTGCATTTCCTCTGTATTATCAGGGGTAAAACATGGGTCATGTGTGAATTATGAACAGCCAGCCACAAAAGCTTGCAATGAAAAACAGATGTGATCTCATAAGGTTGCCCTCTCAGTAAACTCGCCTCTTCGTGGTTTTTCTTGAGGATAATGACGTCTTCCTTCAGGGTTTCATACTGATTCTCCAGATCCAGCCTCAATAGGTTAAGATCATCCGTTAGCTTCCTCAGACCAGCAATGTCTGCTTCCACTGCCAGTCTCATGGCCAGCTCGCTTTCATACCTGAGTGAATTTCACACAAAATGGCAGATGGACAAGTCAGCAGGTTATCACAATCAGAAGCTGTGAGTCAGACATGTGTACATGTGAATGTAGAAGGGTTATAAACATACAGAGGGCACACTCACTTCACTTTAAAATCATCAGCAGCCAGTTTTGCATTGTCAATGTCCAGGATGGTCTTGGCATTGAGCATGGAGGCAATACAAATCTATGAGTGGGCAAAAACACATGGAAACAGTCAGAAAACAATCAAGCTCTTACTTCAGGTAACAACATTTGAGTTCCTCTCTACACCTGTGCTGCTTCTCTGTGTAATTAACATTGTAATATTCAGGACTTAACTTAACTTATGGGTCAGTATCTAAGTCTTTGACAATGATGAATGAGCTCATCTAACTGAAAAGTTAGATACCAAAAGATACCTCTTCTGTTACACTTACAATGAACATTGACAAGCAGGAATTGCTCAGGCAGACTCTTATCTGTATCTTTTCTCTTACCTTTTCCTTCAGATCCTCGATGGTGGCGAAGTAACCCGAGTAGTCACGGGAGACCACGTTTCTGCTCTGGTACCACTCCCGGATCAGGTTCTCCAGGTGCTCATTCTCCTTCTCCAGCTTGCGCACCTTATCCAGGTATGACGCCAGACGGTCATTCAGGTTCTGCATGGTGGCCTTCTCATTGGCCCCAACATGGAGGTCGAGACCATCAGCAAGATTCAAGCTTGGTGTTCCACAGCTCATCTGGGATGAAGAGATACGGACTCCACGACCTCCTGCTCCACCATAGACACTCATGGTGTTCTGCTTGAAGCTTCTTGTCCTCATAGACATGTTGAAGGGTCTTGATGTGAACCAAGTAGGATAACTGGAGTTGATCTGCAGCTGAGTGCCTAACTTTGGCATTGTGGTTATATAGTTGCCAAAGTGGGATGGGCCTTGCATACGCTGAAAGGTAAGAATGCAGTTGACAGCTCAACCCCCCCACCCCTCTATGCAATCTCTCCATCACCATGGGTGTGGTGACCAGTGGGCAGGGGTTCATTCACCTCTTTTCAGGTCAAACTTGTGATTCCACATTTTGTTGCAACTCAGTGAAAGCACAGTGATAAGTTGAAAATTCCTTTTTCTAGATAATCCTTTCATCAGTTTGTTTTTTGCCCCCCCCCCTTTTGTTTGCTTAGATGTTGGTATGAGAAAAACATACATTTCAAAATCCAAATCTGAATACTTTGTTTATCCTAGGGTGGAATTGCATTACACTGAAGTGTGGATATGAAATAAGAATGATATAAACTGCAGTTTGTTAAAATGTTAAATGTCTTGTTAAGTACTCCAGAGTTACAGAGAATGTATAAAACAGTGAAAGTTTAGGTTCTTTTAATCCTAAGAGACTGCAGTGTGTAGCTATCCTGTAAAATAGTCACTCACCCTACTTACTCATAGCAGTGACAAAAATAACACATACCAGCGATAATTTCACCTGTGTGGTACTCTATGTCAGCTGACGTTATTTTTGCCACATAAGCTTCTAGGCAATAGACAAAAGACTGTATTAATTAAAACTTACACAATGTAACTGTAACACAATAAATGAATGGATGTGTTTATATTTTAAGTGATCACACAGACAAGAGCATGCAGCACTTGTCTGTACAAGAAACTCCAAATTTCAGAACAGGAGAAAATACAAAGGGAAGGAAAATCTAGCACAGGGCTGATCCCGCGAGCCACCAGCAGTTCTGTGTTAATTAGCAATTTTAAATCTTGTTTGTTAATTTTTTTTTTAAATAAAAATGACTATTAAAATGTAATATATCTTAGGGTAGGCAAATACACAGCCAGAAGCTCAATTAAGTGATCATGCTAAGCTAAGAGGTTGAACATGGTAAACATTACACCTGCCAAACATTATCTTGTCACCACTGCCATTGTGAGTATGTTAATTTGCTGATGGGGCATCAAGTAAGATCCACAGAGCGAGACACTAAAACACAAACATGTCCTAAGTGGAATGTCTCTGGCATTTTAGAGAAAGTATACCTAATAGAAATTTATGTTTAATTAGCGCTTATAGCTGATTGTCTTATAAAAGTATTAGCAATCTTTTGGGCCCACAACAAGTAGGATACTGATAAATGTAATATGTTTCACTAATTGCATAAACAACTTGCAAAAGTAAGATGTTAACCTATCGAGAATGCGCCAGCTGGTTTTACTGGTTTGTAGTTATCAGGCCATACTCATGAGAGAAAACAATCACCTTGTACCCCCTCCCCCCACCAACCTATCATCATTCAGTCACATAGCCTGGCTGCCTCTCTGCCATCATTTGAGCTCTTCAGCTTCCTCATTCAGCAGTCACACCGATAAGCTGGGAGAGGCCAGAAAAAGGAATGAGTGATGGTTGATTTGCATCTAAGGAATGACAGTCAGTCTCAGTCTGTTTTGCAAGAGAGAAAGTAGCATTAGAAGCACAGAAACTACAAACTATATTTTTTAATAAATAATATTATTATTGATGAGGTGATTCCTGTTTTAAACACTTGACTTAGTAGTCCAATTTTAGACTGTGTTGTTTGTGTGTGTGTTATATCTCCGTTTAGCATCATCAACAAGTGTGACGACCTTTAAAAAAAGCTAATCTTGTTAGTATGCTGGTCTGGAGTATTCAGTTATGTGGTAACAAAATGCTTCAATCTTTCCTTGAGTGAAACTCGCATAAAATTCACCCAAAGCCCTGATTGTGCAAAGCTCAGAGAAACGGTAAAAAACCCCTGAGCTGCATGTCAGACTCTACATCCTCTTCTTTCTGAAAAGAGTAAAGTATTCTACAGTCAAATGTGAAGCTAACTGTCCAAAAGCTAAAGTTTTGCACAAGATGGGTCATGCAGCAAGACAATAATCCCAAGCATACATGCAAATCTACAACAGAATGGCTGAAAAAGAAAAGAATCAAGGGGTTGCAATGTTCCAGTTGAAATACAGTCCCCATCTGGACTGAAATGCTGTAGTCAGACTGACAGAGCTGTGCATAAACGATTACGCATAGACCATATGAATTGAAGCAATCTCTAAAGAAGAGCGGGTCTAAGTTCCTCCACAACAGTGTGAAAGACTGATAAGGTCATACAAATACCAGCTGTTTTATTGTTATTCCTGTTTAAGGTGGTTCAACAAGCTATTAAATCATAGGGTGTATTTAGTTTTTCACATGATGTCATCAAGACTTTGAAAACATTTCACATGACTGAGCTCATGTTGATTGACAGCAAAAAACTGTAACTATAAGGTACAAACAATGAGGATACAAGAATACCTTGTTCACATTGCAGTAAATCGTTCAGTTCTTAATGTGTTTTTTTATTCATGTCATCTCATCTAGTTCATGATAGGATATCTTATGTATCATATTTATTCAATTTATTTTGACTGATTTTGAGCAACACAGTCAGTTTTGGAAAGTCAGCCTGCTTTCCCCAAAGCCTCGGGGGCTTAACAGCCATCCAGTGAAGAAGCAACCTGATAGCCTTGGTTGACCTGACGGACAACTTTTCACGTTACCATAATCCTTTCAAAAACTTTTCCTCAGGTCACTGTTGAAAGATCTTTTAGTTCAGTTTAACATGAGAATAATGTCGCACTTCCCGCCAATGCCTTGTGGTGTTACTACAGGTTCACTGATTTGTATATCTGATTGCATATCAAGGCACACTTGCATGCTTTTTAAAAAGTTGAAAAACTTCTTTTTTGAAAATAAGAGTTCATAGATGGTAACAGCAGCTGTTCAACGAGGGTAAATGTAATCGATTTATGGAAGAGTGAATTCCAATGTCACAGCATTATCAGTTTAAATCCCACTGATCCCAAATCTGAGATAGCAATGGATCTAAATGATTATATCGTACGGTTAAATGATCATCCAGTGTTTAAAGGGGTGGGCAAGAGAAGAATTTACAAGATTCAACTTTAGACCAATCCTGACCAAGCATGGGCTCACCACCTTCCATCAGCTCTCCACACCCACTTAATTTTGCTGTTTCAACAAGAAACCAGGCAGACAGATCAAAAGGAACCCACATTTTGACTTGCAATAAAGATCCAGAGCTCCACTGTGCACCTTTTTTCTTTTTACTCTTCAGCTTCTTTTAGTCATTAAATCAGAAACATTCTGCAGCTGTCATTACATGTTGGATACTCTGTGCATACTTGCGAATGAGCGTGTGCTGAATAGTTACACACTTTGTATGTGACTCTGTGCGTCTCAGGGAAGAGCAAGACTGTGTGCCTGTTTTGTGACGTGATATTCATGTTTTAACTGCAAGATTATCTATTATTAAACTAATAATGTTACAGCATCAATTTCCTTTTATCATTGATTGTATTTATCTATCAGATGCCTCAATAAGAGAGGAAGATGATGACGAACTGTCTTTTGGAAAATTAAGTTTAGCATACCTGCTGCTCTCACTTTACACAACTTTCATGACCCCTTTGGGTGTGGCAGGGTGAGTCACTGAAAACATGCTTAATAATCTACACAGTGAGCAGTTCTGTGTGTGATACAAAAGTGATACCTTTGGATATCGCTAGATGGTGCACTTCTACTGAGAATCTCACCTGTATGCAGGGTGTGGCCCTGTGAGAGTACATTAGCCCAACAAGACCTTATCTGACCTTCTCCTTGTGTCTCTGTGTCTAATCTTTTTATGTTCTATTAGTTTCTTTATATATTAGATGTTTTTAGAATAGACAACAGACCAAGCATGTAAGCAGATGGAAGTTAAATTGTACTTTTCTTTCCTTCATTTTCTGCAGAGGGTAGCTTTAGGTGCACTAAATTAGCTGCACCTACCAAACTCTGAGGTAATTAAGTAGAATCCAGAAAGTGCTTGTAGTACTTTGAGAAGAGAAGAAGCTCTCCTTTAAAACATTGAACAGTGGCTGGAATGAACCATGGTGGGTCAACACACTTCAGTTTGCTAAAAATACTGTTGATGAATGGACATGAGTGAGTCTATGCACAGCTGATGATTTACTGCATGATGAGAGAGGGAATATAAACCGAGCACACAAAATCCACCATATAGATATACACACAGGTTGGTACACTCACACTTTGAATTTTCAGTCAATAAATTAGCCCAGGACCTTTGTCAGAAATATTGCTGATGGTGTGGTACAGACCTGATAGTTAAAGTGTATCTGATAATGTCTGTGGAAGGGTGTGGTACATTTAGAGACTTTAAGGACTGTGTTGCTCCATACAGACTGTGATTCATACTTTCTCTGCAATGAGCTCCACTCCCTACTGTTTGTGCATTGTATATCTGTAACCAAGACGGAGTTGCATTCATAGCTAGACATTGAGGATGTTTTATTTATTTATTTATTTGTTCATATAACTTGGGAGCTCCCTAATAGATGATAGATCCAGACAAACATGCAATGACACTGTTCTCATTAATTACTGAGTTAATATTGACACACTCTGGTGCAGTAAGGCTGCACAGTATATCCTGCACAAATACCTTGAATTATTAAATTTGTATTCCCTGAAAACAACTGCACACCAGATGCTGAAACTAATAAGAATTACTTAATTACAGCTTTACTTTTGTTTTCAACCATGTCTTTTGTCCCATTGCTTTAGTTGTATTGCCAGCATCAGCATGGTAACATGACAATAATGAGCCTATCACAGACACTGTTTATTGTATTTTTCTGTGTTTACTGAGCAACCTCGACCTGAACAATGTTCCATTGATTAAGTGCCAAAAATCGCACTTCCTATCGTGGCCACTTGAGGTTAATTTAGAATGCCAACATGTGCTGAAATGCTCGAATTATGGCTTTCTGTCTGGCCAGTGCACTAATATCCTGTTGGCAAGCGAAACTGGAGTATTTGCATTCATGCAGGTCCAAATAGTACTTTTAATAGATGCACCGATACAGATTTCCGCATTTTGCCAACAAAGTTAGCTGAATCATCTAACACTTTCCTCTCTTCTGTTAAACTAAACTGCATCTTTACACACCAACGGGTGACATAACTGTGATCTATTAACCTTCCATGCATATCTTTACCTGTTAGTGTAGATGCTAGTTATCACAAATCACAAGGTGCAGCTGAATTTGATTAGTTTTGCTCTTAAATCAAAATACTGGACAAGTGAACATTTTGTTAAAACAGTGCTAAATGATTTCAGCAGTTCACATGACCTGGCCAGTTTGAAGAAGTCCCCGTGTCTGACACATGCATGTGTAAGTCCATCACTTGAGAGAATACAAGAGGATACACCATAATTCTGTTGTTAACGTTGCAGTTTGTCTACAGCGTGTTGTAAAAACCAACTCCGATGAATAAAATGCTTTGCAGGTATCAAATACAAGAGATGTGTTAAAAAACGAGTGTGATGAGATACATTTGATCTGGTGTAATCTACAAATAAAAAGGCAATAATTAAACTTTATTTGGTTCATGTGTGCAATAGATTTCAAGAGGCAATAAAAAAGAATAAAATGGCACTGATATGATATAATGTGCCAATTATTAATAAAGAAAGTAGCCTGGTTGTGAAAGACATGGGAACACCAGCCAACTGTCATTCTCATTGTACAACGAAACTGACGGCAAGGACACTTTGCTCGGTTATGTTCAGATAAAGGAATCCAAACCATCCAGAACACTGCAGAATACAATAGATAAGGTTCAGGTATACACAGTGACGCATGCACACTGCCATCCTTGTAGTTGCTATGCTACAAACAGTCTTCCAAATAGTGGAGTATTTTGATGTTTTGAGTCTACGGTAACTTTGAGGAGAACAGTGGGCTTCCTCTCATGTTCTTAGGTTGTGACTCTTTTTGTTTTAACATTGAATAGAAACCATCTCATTAGTCCTTACAGCTGAGAAAAGGAAACTGAACACAATGAATGGAGCACTTTATTGTTCCCCCTGTTACTGTTAGCTGCAAGTTTGCTTCACTATGCAGTCATTATTTGTGGTTTATTTTAGATGTAAGGACTTAAAACATGGGTAATGAATTTTAGTCTAAGAGCCACATACAGCTCAAATTGAGTTAATCTTGATCGGACTATTATTTTAAAAATAAGCATTTAAAAAAAAGTGCAATTTCATATCAGTCAGTCTACATTATTAAAATGAAATGCAACTGTGGGACCTCAATGAAAGACTGTAACATAGCCAGAAAACAGATTTTCATTCAGACGAATAAAATGAAGTTCAAGACTGCAGGTAGTAGAGTGCATTGTTGTTTCATGAACTTTTATCATGATATACACAGAAGAAAGAAAAGCAATACTGTGATAGAAAAATAGTCACAAAAGCTGTCAAGCAAGTCATGAAACAGAGTGTTATCTGAACAGGCTGCAGGTTGTAAACAGTCTTTATCAGATGATCTTATCTTCATGTTGACTTCTTGGCAAGTAAGCAGTAAGCCAATTTGCCTGAGGGTTTTGAAGTAGGTGGAGGTGGAGTAATATTTTTACTGGATGAGATAGTAAATTACTCAGTATGAATAAAAACATCATAAAGGACACGGTCAGACACCTTAGGATTGCCACAAAGGTAGAAGGGGCGGCTAACAGGATTTAAATGATTTAGCTTTATCTATTAGGCCACTGATGGAGGACTCTGGAGGATGTTTTAGTAAACATTGAGCATAGACTGTTCTCAATCATCATCAGCTTGATAACAAAAAGCTCATCAATTTGAGTTTGAAGCTCAGGTCTGAAGACATTGTCGTCACATGCATCACATCACCGTAGTGAATACATTGTAACTGAAGGTTGCATTGATATTTAAATAAAAATGGACATTAAGAAGAAAGGTGTCTGTGTGAGTCGCCTGTCATGGAGATTATAACCTGCTGTGAATACATGAGTCATAATTTGGTTTTAGTGAAAACACCCAGCTTGATTGACCAACCCAAGTCAGACATGAGGTCAACCACTCTGTTTTAACACGTTTCTAAAGTGTACTCATCTGTTTTGGTAATGAATCTGCCCGTACCTGCATATTTCTCAGCACCTGTGCCAGGTTTGATTCATGCTTTATCGGTTACAATGCCAGGAAGTCTCAGTTTAAAAATTTTTTTCCAAGTGTTGTTTAGACAGCATGTTGTGTATAAGATCAGAGCTCATGAGAAACCTAGCACCAACTCCCCCAGGGTTTGGTGCATTTTTTCCCCTTTGAGCTTCCAGTGGGAGTTTTTTTACATACTCACTGTGAGGATATTAGTTTAGAGGAATTATCTTTCATTCACTGTTTTCATAATATGAGTGCTGGCACGCCCGCTGAGACGCTACATATTAAAGGTGATTAAGGGTTATACAAATAGACTAGACATGTCTTTATCTCCACTCAAGTCAAGGGAAAACTGTAACTCACAGACACTTAAAGACCGTAAAAGGCTATAATAAACACCTAGTCTTTAACACTTAACAAAAACAAACTTATTTCAGCTACACAAAGGCTTATTTTTCTTAAATGGTGTTTTGGAAAAACAAAGTAGAACTGATAAGGAGATGAACTGATCTGCAGGATTAAATCTTAGCTGTTTTTAAAAGAATATGAAATACTGATTGCTTCATCAACCTGATGACGCAGAAGCATTCTGTTACTCATAAATACACATTGTTTCGTTGTTGTAATGACCCTCAGGGCTTTATTCAGACCTTCACAAGACAGTGACAGAGAGAACACTAACTTTAGTGTAACCACACCTTTGAATGTTAAGTTTGTCTAAATGTCTGTGCCTGACCCCACCCTTTGCATACAGGCTCTTAAAAAATAATCTATTTCCTTTAAAAGGACAAAAAAACCATCATACATGAGGAATGCTTTAACCTAAGTGCAAAAATGATTTGGAGATGGGGGCAAAGCGGACATTTTAAAATGTATGTTTTTATTGTTTATCCTTTTGGGATACGCACAGACATGCACAGTTGGGATCTTGGGCGTGCCGACCAGGCCTTTAACTCAGACGTGAAGCATACACATTAAGATGCTGTCAAACTGATGGAAACAAGTGCACATTTGGAAGGTGCTTTATGCTTTAGGTTTTGCAGGACACTTATACTTTCTAAAAAGACCATTGCGGTTTCTTACACATGTGCACTTTAAATATAAATATGCACTCTAAGCAGAAAGCTACTGCTAGCTGCTTGACTTTGACCATGCAAAGTTACTGCTGGTTGCCTAGCAGCTTTCCTGCACTCTGGCCCACAATTATATCTTTATAAATGTCATAAGTAGAATTTATAGTAAGATGCACGTTTCACTCCAATGCGCCTAATAAATTGTGCAATACTGATTCATTTCAAGATTTTAAGTAAGAGGGACTGATAGCTCTGTGGCTAGTTCTGGTCATGTGACCCGTGTCTTGCAGGCATTAACAACCCATCGAGATTTTTTTGCATCATATTTTGGGCATAGGCATGAAAGTGGCATTTCCGCGCTCGTCAAATAACATGACAAAAGTAAAAAAAGTAAATTAAAGCAAAGGTGAGTTCTAGTTTGAAGGTTAAAATGAGTATTAAGAGCTTCTAACGGTACAGATGTAGTCTAGACAAAAATCTGTATCTGTAATTTTTTAAGTAGCTTGTGTAACCCAGCTAAATATAGAGTGGCCAGATTCTGCCCCTTAAACAAAGTACAAAAGAAGCATGATTTACTTTTCCCTCTGACTGTAAACTGATCCCCCTGTGCCTCTTTCGTCTCCCCCAGCTGACACCAGATGCTAGAGCACAGAAACTGGCCAGAGCCCAACACTGAGATAACGACAACGCACACATGTGTGCACACTGAACCACCCACACATTCATGTGCTAACACATAAGTTGCTTGCACAATTTGTTGGGGCTCTGTGTCATCGCTCAAGAACTGTGACACAGTCCAAAACCAACAAAAAGAGCGGACACACACACGCAAACACACACGTACGCACGCACGCACGCACGCACGCACGCACACACGCGCGTGCACACGCACACAGGATACAAGACTGAGGGGGGATGTTGTGTGTGATAATAGTGAACAATGGGTGCTGATGTATTCTCTTGACTGAAAAGACAGAAAACAATGTTAGTTAGTGGGTCAAGGCTGGTTTAATGCATTCAGCACCCAGTAACACATTTATTTATTACACATTCTTTTTATCTAACTGAGAGCCATCACAGTGACAAATTAACATGTTACTGAAAAACATTGGTCATAAATTAAATTAAATAGTCCACAATCATTTATTATTCTTTTTTGCCTTTAGAAAATAGCTGTTTAAAAACTTTACCTGTTCGGTATAGACAAATGCATGGCGTTACAGCAAAGTCTTTTGCAAACAGAAGATTAATCAAATTGTTCATCTGTAAAAAGCACTGTAAGGTTAAAGGCTGTGAGATTAAATGCTTCATTTGGACTAACTCTACTACAGCTTGATTTTATCATCATGTGGATTTTAAAGTGAAAGAGACTCATGGAAACTTTTGTTTTTGCAAAGTGCTCATATGAATGTTGACCTATGGTGGAACATTCATATGAGCACTTTGCAAAAACATCAAATCTGGAGCCTTTCCATTTACAGTGAGATACCAAATGGGTGGTGTGATCATGACTATACCGGCAGGTATTTATAAAAGCATACACAAAAAGTATTAATACAAAAACGCACAAAGATATGCACACATACATACGGTACTAACAGTCCTCACACACACACACACGCACGCACGCACGCACGCACGCACGCACGCACGCGCGCACGCACACACACACATTCCATAAGAGTTCCCTCACAGGGGTGTGCAGAAACCAAACCCTGGTCCTTAACAGAAAACAAATGTCGCTTTAAAGCTGTAACAGAAAACTCCCTGCCCAGTTCTCCACCTTGCCCCTCCCATTCAGGCCCGCCCCACACCAGCAGCACTATATCAACAGCCTGCCTCTCTCTATCAAACCCCAGAGTCCTGCCGCAGTCTACAGCTGTGTAACGGTTCTTTCTTTTTAGCGTCCTCTCTTGACCAGCAGACAGCCATCATGTCTATCATCAGACAAACCCGCACTTTCACATCAAGTGCTGCTCCCCAGAAGGCCCATAGTGTGTCTGGGTTCAGCCTCAGATCAACACCTCGCATCTCTGCTTCCAGTGCACGTTTTGTGTCCTCATCAGGAGGCATGGGGATGGGTGGCGGCATGGGGATGGGTGGCGGCCTGGGCATGGGTGGCGGTGGCTTTGACCTGTCAAGCGCCCTGGACCAGGGAACAGTGCGCCTGAACGAGAAGGCCACCATGCAGAACCTGAATGATCGTCTGGCCTCCTACCTGGAGAAGGTCCGCTCTCTGGAGGCAGCCAATGCCAAGCTGGAGAAACAGATCAGAGAGTACTATGAGAAGAAGGGACCAGCAGCTGAGAAGGACTACAGCAAGTACTGGGACATCATCAACGGCCTGAGGGACAAGGTATGTGTGTACCAGCTTAACTGCTTAAATACCAGAAAATTCAAATATCTGCTGTGCTGTAAATGGTTAACAAGGAAGCGTTTCAAAAATCAACATACATGATAGGCATAATGACAGACTGCATAATCTATTGTGCTACTGAATACTTGGTGTTTTAGTGGACAGTTAACAAATATGTATTAATTCCAAAATCTCAAATTAAGCAAGGAAAACTGACACATTTTGAGTGACACTGTGCGTGATCATTTAGTATAGCTGCAACACTTCAGACGGTGTTGCAGCACAGAGGAACTGCATGTTAACAGTTAACATAAGTATGCAAAGCTAGCAACAG
Organism: Mchenga conophoros; assembly: GCF_057382185.1. Taxonomy (NCBI): domain Eukaryota; kingdom Metazoa; phylum Chordata; class Actinopteri; order Cichliformes; family Cichlidae; genus Mchenga; species Mchenga conophoros. The sequence goes on from NC_140531.1 coordinate 34,559,825, forward strand.
ATCAAAATCAAAACCAGCCTAAGCTAACTAATGTATAGTGATGTAACCAAAACTAACTCACAATGTTGTTCTTCTCTTAAGATCCATGCCGCCACAATGGAAAATGCCAACATCCTGCTCCAGATTGATAACTCCAAACTGGCTGCTGATGACTTCAAGACCAAGTAAGCAAGAACTGTTATAATTTTGTGGACTGACTGTCCTTGTAAGATTAAACACAATGGCTTAAAGTGGCTGTTGTCTCATATCAATGTTCTCTACTTTAAAAAAATGATTAGATTCGAGCATGAGCTGATGATGCGCCAGTCAGTTGAGGCTGACATTGCCAACCTCCGCCGCCTGCTCGACCAGACCACCCTGACAAAGGCTGACCTGGAGATGCAGATCGAAGGCCTGCAAGATGAGCTGGCCTACCTGAAGAAAAATCATGCAGAGGTGATTTATAGATATCTTGAATTTACAAGCCATCAGTTATATACAAACTGCTAGATGAATCATCTATTCTGTAGAGCTGAATAAACTGAAACAATCAAACAGATCTAAATCCCTCTTTTTTCTCTGTTTGTTCAGGAGCTGGCAGCACTGCGTTCTCAGCTTACAGGCAATGTCAACGTAGAGGTAGATGCCGCACCTCAGCAAGACCTGAACAAAGTTCTGGAGGAGATCCGTGCACAGTATGAAGCAATTACCGATAAACATCGTCGCGATCAGGAAGCCTGGTTTAATGACAAGGTAAAAAGATTTTCACATAAACAAAGTCATTATATCCCACACATTGCAAATGACTAGGTTTAGGCCTGCAGCAGTCTATCCTGTAATTAAACACAATCTCTGAAGCCAAGATGAGTAACTACTATCATCTAATTTTGTCTTTATTTCCTGCTTTAGTCGGCAACCCTGACAAAAGAGATAACCATCCACACAGAGACAATCCAGACGTCCAAGACAGAGATCAGTGACCTACGGCGCACACTGCAGGGCTTGGAGATTGAGCTGCAGTCTCAGCTTAGTATGGTAAGAAAAACATGAAACCCCATCTATTCACATCTCACTGATATTGCCTTATATGATCAAAATCCCCACATTGCTGTCTTGTCTAAAAGAAATGAAGAAAGGGACAATGACAGAGGGTGTGGAGCAGAGGGGAGGGCAGGAAAGGAAGGGTTTTTTTGCAAGAATGAAGAATGAGAGAGAGCGAGTGAGCGAGATAAGAATGATTGGAGCAGTGAAGGAAGGAGGGAGGGCCTCATGGTCAGGAAAACATTTCACAGACATCTGTCCAGATTCTGGGAGACATAAAAGAGTTTAAAGAAAGCTGAAGGAATGCTGAACTGGATGGCTCAGAAGCTGTACTCCCACAGATTATCTGTGCTCAGCTGGAGTTAGTCACTGAACACTCCCTGCAACAAACACACTCAGGGAGAAAAAGACACATGCACTTAAATGCATTTGCCTTTTATACTTTCATAAAGAGAGATAAAACAGTATAGAAAAACATATATACCTAAGAACAAATATACCTAAAACACTGAATTGTTTGCACGTACAGATAACATGATTTAGGCATCACTACTTGTGTGCCCTAATTCTGCTTTTCCTCCCACTTTAACAGAAAGGGGCTTTGGAGAACACGTTAGCAGAGACAGAGGCTCGATACAGCGCCATGCTCGCCGGCTTCCAGAACCAAATCAACATGCTTGAAGCAGAGCTAGCCAACGTTCGTGCCAGCATTGAGCAACAGGGCCAGGACTACAAGATGCTTCTGGATATCAAGTCAAGGCTGGAGCAGGAAATTGCAACCTACAGGAGCCTGTTGGAATCAGAAGAGTCCAGATAGACACAGGTGAATGTGCTTTTGAGACTCCTTACGTGAAAATGCACTCATTTCTTGCACCGTACTTCTTTTCTCACTGTTAGACCAATTAGTACAGGTAAGTAATGTCTTATTTAACAAATACCACGAAGACTTGATGGGTTCCTGTAATAAAAGCTAGAAGCACAGCATAAATTTTTTTTTCTTCTTTTAACAGGGGGCTGAAGTACCACAGTCACAACCACCACTGTGTGCACTTCCAGCTAGGAGCTCCAGCTGGCAGGACAAGCTGTTCTTAGACACACGCACACTCACACACACACACATACTCCCACAAATAAAAGATTTTAAATGAGAGGAAACTGTACTGAAAAATGTTGGGGAAAAAAACTGTTTAAGAGTTCACGATCCAAGTTTGCAAATCAGAAGACGAAATTCCTGATGTACTGTGTGTGTTTGTGTGTGTGGTGTCTCTGAAAAATAAATCTGCCAGTGAATATAAGAGTTGTGTTGTTTTTGTCACTTTACTGATCTTTCAGAACATACTCAGGGTATACATTTTTCCCCCTCCATAACATTGCTCTGTTTATGCAGTTGCAATGGCAACCGATAACTTCTGGGAGGTGGGATATGGGCTTGTGGAAATCTGTGTTACGTAACAGCACTGCTTTCAGGAAAGGGTGAACAATGGTTAACAGCTCAGTGTGGAAAGCACTGGGACTTAGAGGAGAAGCCGGGCAGAAATCTATGGCAAACTTGATGTTAGAAAAATTCAAACATGACAAGAAACTCAAATGAAGCAAATGATCCCAAGTCTTACTCAGAGAAAGACACACCCAGATGGTTGACTAATCCTTGCCCCATGTGGGTTTTCAAAAGTTTTTATATGAAGTCTGTGTAACTACTGTCACCTGGAAACAAGAACACACACCGGCCAGGACAGAAACACAGAGTGGAAATACAAACAGCCTTTAACTGAACAAAGAGAGTCATTGTGCAAACACTGTGCTATCAGTACTGAACTCTGCCCCCTTTTATGAAGTCTGAGGGAAGCCAAATGACCAGTGTGGGCTGTCATGATGAAAAACTGTTAAGGGTGGGGTTGCTGCTAGCTTATTGTATGTTTCGTGTGAAAGAAAGAAAGAGAGACAAGATTTCTGCCTATTTGTGTGTGTGTGTTAAGTCACAGCCTCTCAAATTAGAGCGAATTCTCAAGTGATGGTGTAATGCTTGTTGGCAAGAAGAGAAGTGGATTAAATTGCAACTTCTACCCCTCTCTAAGGAGATTCTCTCACCCATATTTGGACCCATTTTTGTTGCACATCAGAGTCTGTCCACACTGGTATAAAGATAAAAATTCACAGCAGAGGTCATAAAAACACGTTGAACCAACTCCAGACTATTTTACTCAGATTATTGCTAACCCGCTGGACCCATCTTTAGAAAACTCTGGAAAGCAACTGACTGACAATTTGTAATGTATGTTTTTTTCAGTGATTAAAATGTGCTATGATGTTTTTCTTTTTTCATCAAGCAACTTTTATATTTGTAGTGCATTATCAAAAATCTGTGTCATAGGGTCCAGCAGCAGTTCTGAAGAGTCTCAGACTTAGACAATAGAAAGTTTCCTAACATGCACATGTTCTAATAATAATCCAAAGGGTCTAATCTCATACCATTACATTACAAATGTTACCTTAGGGCAGGTCAGCCTTTGCATCTATTACTGCTTAAAATGACTGCTTTCAAGCACATCAGCAGTAGCTGATGTGCTTGAAAACGTTTGTGAAGATTGAAATGCATTAAAAAGATTAATCTGGGTCTGAAATTTGAAGCCCCCACTTAAGTGCTTTGAACCTGCATTTTTTCTATTGACTGGAAAAAGGGGAACTCCTCTGGTTCCAAAATAAAGTCACTGGAGTTTGTGAAATAATGACCCTATTGCTCATTTGATCTTTAAACTCTGTAAAAACTTTCCTGAAGGATTTATGGTCTCTATTGATTCTTCACTGCTTATCCAGTTCAAGACTGATGGAGCCTATCCCAGCAGTCCCAGAGGTGGAGTAGAGCACCAGTCTATCCCCAGTCCAGGGCAGGTAGACAATCATTTGCACTTACAGCCAATTTAGAATCACAAATTAACCTAACAGACATGTTTTTGGACTATGGGAGAAAGGTCAAGTGTCCAGAACTAACCTATGCAGGCAGAGGGACAACATGCAGATTAATAAAGACAAGCCCCAATTGGCTGGTGGATTCCAGCCCAGGATCCTTTTGCTGTGAGGCAACTGTTCTAACCATTGCACCACTGTGCTGTCGTTTCCGTATAAACTTTCCTGAAGAGTTTAGGATCCCAATCACTATCTAATGCAGCATGGTACACTTTTGTAAATTATGAAACTAGTAACAGTAAAACATGAGGCACTGTATGCTTTAGCGTGTGGCTATACAAGTTGCTCAATGTCAGTTCAAGGCTACAAAATGTCATGGTGGCTAGACCCATCCTTTATACTGCTCAAAAATCAGGTCTCAATGGGGAAAAAAAACACCATGCTGGATGTGTATACGGACATGGACTGGGTAAGAGGATGATTCACATCATTTGATGTACATGAAAATTATCAATCTACAGAGGGCTGAATTCAAAGACACCAAGAAAATCAAAGTGAAAAAATGAAGGAGCGGGCTAGTCAATTTTGCCAGAATTTCATTGTAGCAACAATTGTACACAGTAGTTTGTATGGCCCCCATGTGCTTATATGCATGCCTGACAATGTCGGTGCTCCTAATGAGACGACGGATGTTGACCTTGGAAATCTCCTGCTTGCATACTCTCGCCACATGAGGTTGGGCCTTGTTGTGTCAATGGATCCAAGGATTTTATCCAGATCCCTAATGGCAGTCGGGGGGCTGTTGTCTAGCCCGTCGAGCTCTGATCCACTGACCCATCATCAAACCAGCTAACTATGATGTAAGCAGCTGAGCATTCTCCACAACTTCTCCTGACCTGTTAATGCATCATGTGCTCAGGGATGTACCTGCCAATTCTGGTAACAGACCAAACAATGGTCTCTAACTGCAGGTCATTTTGTATGGTTGTGGCAGTGCTTCTTAGTCTTGAAACTGTGCTGGGTGACACAGCAAACCTTTACTGTGTTTTCTTTGAAAGTAAAATCTCAGCCCACATAAATATATCAACAGCAGTGATCACAAAACGGTGTATAACTGAACACAGTAGTGCGATTTTTAACCAGGTCTTCCCATTAACACCTGACCTGTCCAGAGGGTCAGTCAATGAGCTCGTCAATAGCTTCAATGCTAACATGTTAAATGAAATGGACACTATTGCTCCCATTAAGGTGAAGGTTATCTCTGGAAGGAAAAAGTCTCCATGGAGAAACTCCACACTAGTGAAAAATGAAAAAAAAAGAGTGTAGGAAAGCTGAGCGCAGATGGAGAAAAACAAAACTCCAGGTTCATTATGACATCTATAAAGAGAAACTTCACAATTATAATTTACAACTGAGGAGTGCAAGAAGGTCCTACTTCTCTGACATCATCACTAAAAACAGCCATAATGCTCAGGTCTTATTTTCTACAGTTGACAGGCTAACAAACCCTCCTGTGTCAGTGGCAGCTGAACTTCATTCGACCATGGCCTGCAATGACTTTGCCAAATTCTTCACAGAAAAAATCCAAAAGATTAGACAAGCAATTGGTACATCAACAGCAGATCCAGAATATGTACTGTGTCCACCGAAAAACTGCTTAAACACCATGAAACAGTTTCACCCGATTAACAGCAAATACCTGGAGGACATCATAGGTCAGCTGAACTCCTCCTGCTGTTTAGATGTCCTGCCAACACGTTTTTTCAAAAAGGTCTCAAAGACTTTGGAGTCAGACCTGTTACAGATCGTCAACTTTTCTTTAATGTCAGGTGTGTTTCCAGAATCACTAAAAACTGCTGTAATAAAACCTATACTGAAAAAGGACAATCTTGACAAGACACAAATGAACAACTACAGGCCGATCTCAAATCTCCCATTTTTAAGTAAGATCATTGAAAAAGCAGTTTCTCAACAGCTCAGTTACTTCTTAAAACAGAATAACTGCTATGATGCCTTCCAGTCAGGTTTTAGACAGAACCACAGCACTGAAACCGCTCTGACCAAAGTGTTCAATGACATATGTCTGAATACAGACAGTGGAAAAATGTCAGTCTTAGTTTTACTGGATCTCAGTGCAGCATTTGATACAGTTGACCACAACATATTACTCAAACGACTGGAGAACTGGACAGGTCTTTCAGGAACTGTACTAAACTGGTTCAAAACATACTTAGAAAACAGGAAATACTTTGTATCAATGGGTAACTTCGCATCTGAGCAGACAAGTATCACATGTGGAGTTCCCCAAGGTTCCATCTTGGGACCCTTTCTGTTTAACATTTACATGCTCCCACTGGCACAGATTATAAAGAACAACAAAATAAACTATCATAGCTATGCAGATGACACACAAATATATATCACAATGTCACCAGGAGATCAAGGCCCTGTACAGGCTCTTGGTAAATGCATTGAGGAAATTAATGACTGGTTGTGCCACAATTTTCTCCAGCTAAACAAAAACAAAACTGAGGTAATAGTCTTTGGTGCCAAAGAAAAACGATTACAGGTCACCAGAGAACTTCAATCTATACACCTAAAAACCACAAACCAGGCGAGAAATTTGGGTGTAGTGATGGATGCAGACCTAAACTGGAAAAACACATTAAGACAATAACAAAATCATCTTACTATCACCTCAAGAATATTTCAAGGATAAAAGATCTGATGTCTCAACAGGACCTGGAAAAACTAGTCCATGCATTCATCTTTAGTAGGCTTGATTACTGTAACAGCATCTTTACAGGTCTACCTAAAAAATCAGTCAGACAACTACAGCTCATTCAGAACTCTGCTGCTCGAGTCCTCACTAAGACCAAAAAAGTGGACCACATCAGTCCAGCTCTGAGGTCTTTACACTGGCTGCCTGTCTGTCAGAGGATCGACTTTAAAGTTCTGATGCTGGTCTATAAAGCTCTGAATGGTTTAGGACCAAAATACATCAGTGACCTCCTGACCCAGTATGAACCATCCAGATCCCTCAGGTCATCTGGATCCGGTCTTTTATCAGTTCCCAGAGTCAGAACCAGACACGGAGAAGCTGCATTCAGCTTTTATGCTCCTTATATCTGGAACAAACTCCCAGAAAGCCTCAGATCAGCTGAAACACTCAGTTTATTTAAATCCAGTTTGAAGACTCACCTATTCTCAGCTGCATTTGAATAAAGCACCAAATCCACACTTTTAAGCTTAAATTTCAAAACTTACATTTAACTACTGATTTTATCTACTGTTCTGATTTTATCTGTTTTGATTTTATATACTGTTTTGTTTGTTTGTTTGTTAATTAGTTAGTTAGTTTGTTTGCTTGTTTTAATCAATTTTAAATCATGCTTTTTATTTGTTTTTGTTTCTAATGTCTCTGTAAAGCACTTTGAATCACCTTGTTGTTGAATTGTGCTATACAAATAAACTTGCCTTGCCTTTTGGAAATGGCATGTATGGATGTACCATCCTAGAGGCTGTAGGCTGAATTGCAAAAATTTTAATCACCCTCAGTCTATATAAGTTTCCTCCATTATCTGGGACAAGTGGGCCATGACATTTACCGAAATCTTTACAACCAATTACTTTATAACAGAGGACCAAACATTATATATTATCACTGCAATTTTATGAATGATTTATAAACCACTGACTTTCCCACATAACTGGAAGAGGAAGTGTTTAAGCAATTTGGTTTAATTTGTAGAGGAGCCTCACCTTATAATGAATGTTACAACAAATAGCTGTCATGTCATGTGCAGCATGAACAGGTTAATAACTGTCTGCACGTGGCTGCATAAAGGAACCCCATAAAAAGCGCTGCCAAGTTGCAAACAGGATTTCTGTATTTCCCACTGTTGTGGCTGCTTGCCATTCAAGGCTAGCCTGGGGCTTGTAGAGTGAAAGAGGAAGACACTTGGCATATAACAGAAATTCTGCTCAATCAAACTAATAATGAACTGATTGTTAAAGTCAGCATTGGCTGAATACTTTAGTGGATTTGGTCTTTGTGTAAAAGAAACCTTTCCACATCATACAGTGGTTTCATCCCCTGCAATAGTATCACTAATCTCTGGCTGTGTTCACCACTTGTTTTAACAACTTATCTGGTATAATATTTAACTTAGACAGAAAATGACATCCCAGCTTTTAGGTGGTGCTGAGTGCCAGGCTAAGCTAATTTCGCCATCCGCTGAATCACAGACTATAAAGATGAACATTCAAGTTAATTCAAGGGAAAAGTGAAGACATCTGGAAGCATCTTAAACCCTTATGTTTTCTACTTGCTACAAGGGAAATATTATTGTGGTTTTAAAAAGAAGTCCATGCTGGTCCCTATTAGGATAAAAAAACAAAAATAGGAGCATAAAGAAAGTTGTTTACTGCAGGCCTACTTCATGAGTAACACATCAAAGTATGAGCATGAAGTGTCTCTTGGCTTCATAGTCAGATGTGCCCCATCCAGGCGGTAACCTACCCTTCATCATACATTAGCTAGAAGGTAGAACAGCGTTATCACGATTAGTGTCTTAATCCATACAAGAAACCTTCACACAATACCTTGCATGTAACATTTAACATAAACTGCAACAGTAACCTTTAGTTGTAGTCATACTTTTTTTTTAATAACAGCTTATCTATTGGCACAGTTTTGAATTTCCACAGTCAACAGCAATTCATCACACTGGACAAAACACTTTGCTTTCTTCCTGACTGGGCAGGCTAGCAGTTTCCAGTCTTTGTGCTTAGCTAAGTTAGCTGGCTGGTAGCAGGCATTTAGCACAGACGTAGTACAGAAGCTTTACTGCACCTTTCAAAACTACTTCTTGACCCAATTGATAACAAGATTATACTAAGAAAGCAGAGTTTATTCAACACTTCACTAGGCCTGCTGTATATCAATGTGGAATTTAACTAAAGTACATTAACCTTTCCTATCAGAAAAATGTTTAGTTAAGTATTAAAGATGTCTGAAACAGCCTGATGTACTAATTGGCAGCACTGTTAATGGTTCAGGGTCAAAAAGTCCATTAAGGGGCTGGTGAAAGCCGGAACATTCTTCACTCGGATGGCGGACTCTATTCTGGAGCATTGTACAGTTTGCCATACAAGCTGAGAGGAATGCCTAACCTCTTTGCTAAAGGTCTCAAACACTTCATGGCATCAGACCTTACTGTGAAAGTTTTCAAACTGGGTTGGAGTTGCAGCAGGGCGCAGAAACAGTTGAGAGATAGAGTGGAACAAGGCCAAACAAATTCAAGGGGCTTTCAAGCCCTGCCAAGCATGAGCTGCATGTTATTTTTCAAGCCTCTGTAAGTGTTTTGATCATCCTGTGCAAGCAGAGTATTCGCTTTCAGCACATTCTCACCACTGAACACCTTTCAGGGACACATATCCTTCCGACTTAACTGAATGGTGGCTGTTTAACAGGTAGAGCTGGTTTGATAAGCCACAGCGTGAAGACCAGTATGCATCTATTTAGGCAAGGCTGTGCTTACAATAATGTTTACTACTATGAAAGAGGGAGCTTATCCCAAAGAATAGCTTTGATCCTGTAGCATTTTTCTCCAATGACTGTAAAACTGATTTTTCAAACCACATCCATTTTTAAAAGTTTCCCATAAGCTGGGTGGATGTGTAGAGGAACACATCCTAGCATGCAATAGGTGGAGAAACAAAAGACATGTCTTGTGTACTGAAAAGAACACAATTAAAATACCATTTAACAAACACAAAACTCGGAATAACTACCGGATGAAAAAGACAAAAACCACTTGATCAAAACTACTCTGAGGCAGACTGAAGCATATTTTCCCTACTGGCTGTAAACACATAGTCTGACTATGATTTTCCAGCTCCTGCAAGGCCCACAAATTAACTTCAACAAAAGAGCATTCACTACACCAGCTATATAAAAAACTTTATATACTGTATGTAATACTGCACAAGCAATGTTAGGAAGGGAGAAAACTCAGCAAGTTACCAAGTAAATAAAATCAAATACGTAAATACACATTACACCATGAGCGTATATCCGCAGAATAGTAAGCACATAGCTTATCAGTAAGACAGGAGATTTGGGGCAAAGACTTATCATATAACTTGGCCTTCTATTACAAAGATTAATGTTACACTGCCACCAGGTGCTTGTTACCGCCACACTTTGGTAAGTAAGAAGTTGCTTCTTTACTGAGAGACTTGCTCTCATGCACCTAACTTAAACTTTATAACAGTAATACAGTGAGCATGGCATAGTCACATCTACATTGTGTTGCTGAAATGAATATCCATCAAAGTTCAGGAGACAAGCTCTAACTTGACTTACTTGAAGATGCTTTGTGTTGGTTTAGATTCATTGTGCTGCTATACAGAGCTCTATTGTTAAATAAAAGCCTCTAGCTCAAGTGAAGGGCTACAATGCGTTGGCATTACTAGCAGTGCACAGAGAACAAGTTACTGAAATAATGTAACCACAGTCCAGCGAACCTCTTCCACTCTGCTCTACAAGAGGAGGAGTGACTCACAGCAGAAAAACGCCTTTGGTTCACAGCCCACAGGGACTCTCGGTCCGCACTATGGTGCAGTGTAGTTTGGGTCTTAAATCCCATTTTTTTTAAGTCGCTGTGAAATACTTCTGTCCAGCTAAAACTTTCCACTGTCTCAACACTGTCATCTAGAGGACAGCAGCAACATACTCTTTTAGAGAGCTGTGCTGTGCTAAATGTCAGATACTCTCAATGTTGGGAATTAGAATAGCAACCAGAGGCTACATGTCTCTACCAAGCAGTAAAATTCGAGTTAACTCGTGTGTAGGTAGGTAGTATCATGACTTCAAATGTAAAATATGGTAAATTCCTTCTATCCTATTCCCAATTTCAGGTTCTGGATAATGTTACGAAAGATGTTTTTGCAGAGCAATGTGATGTCAAGCTGTGATACATGACCTTTTGGATATAATTAGTTCATCCAATTAGATATTTGTGGGATATTTTGTCATGGTTTTGAAATATTGAATTATGGTTATTAAAAATTAGAATCAAGACACAGTGACCATGAGTTCAAGTGACTCGTGGTCATAGCAACTCATGAGAAAACTGATTGTGCCAAGTTTGAATATTCAATAAGTATTGCTTCAGTAAGAAGATGGAAGTGTACATTACTGGTTCTGAATTATAACCACCTCACGTGGGGATGTTCTTGGTTTGCAAAGTACCCACCGTCTATTTTTCATTCCATCTTGATGATAAAAATGTGTATTTCACAGCGACAATGTTCTCTTCCCGTGTGACTCTTCCGCTTGAAGGGGTGGCTCTGGGTGTGGTTCAGTTGGTCTCAGGAATAGTTTGCATGTAATCAGTAACCCCACCCAAGTGTGAAAAACCAACGCTTTTTGAACAACTGCCTCCATGAAAACAATTCATAAATGTAACCTGTGTCCTAAAATTGTAAGGACTAAGTAACAAAAACACATCAAATCAGGAACTTCAGTTTAGTTCATGATTTTATGAACTTTGGGCCTGAATGCTTGTCCCAGGATCGAGAAGCACAATAGGAATGCAGACTAGTGGATTTGTGAAGAGGGAGTCTCGTGCTTCATCTATGTACAAGGCCAAAGTGCTTTGTGTGAGTCTGCTAACAAGAATGCATCCAGGGTACATGTTGTGAAGATTATTAAGTTCACTGTGTTTATTTTTAGGGCCACAGCAGAACTAGATCGAATGTTAGACAAATGAGAGAAATAAAAGTGGGTGTGTCCCTGCAACAATTACATTTCACCAATTTGAGACATAAAAAAAACTTTGACATCTGTTTTACAGAACACACGTAAAAGGAAATTATTTATTATCACTTTAATTTTATAGGGGAACCACCAAGTACTTTAAAAGAAGGTTATACAGCGCTGTACATCTGGGAGCAGTGTCAACTGACCTCATAGTCATACCCTTCTCCCTTTAAATACTATTCATTTAAATGTTCTATAATCTTATAATGATACAGTGATACAATAAAAGCTTGTTTAACTGGTCCTGCAGCTTTTCTGATATGTCGATGTTGATGATGGGACTGTTGTTTTCTTGTCATTTTTTCCAAAAAAGGAAAATAAAAGTTATGATCAAAAACCATACGACAGGCAGAAACTGCCAGGCTGTAATCCTGTATGACTCCCAATTCACTCACACAATAGAGAGAAAGAGAGACAGAAAAGGGAGAAGGAGAGAAAAAAAAAAGAGATACAATTTTCATGTTCTGAAGGCTGGTCTGTGATCGAAATGGGCATCAGTTCATAGTGAGGTACGGAGAAGCACATCCTGCAACCTCGACTTTTACTCTGCCCAACCACCGACCTGCATGAAGGCTCACTTCCATAGCTGTGTGCTCAGAGTCTGGCCAGAACCAGTGGGAGCCCACCCGCCCATAGCTGACGGAGGTTGACCAAAGGCCATCTGACCACCCGCGCCATTCAGAGTCAGCCCTGACATCTGCTGGTTCACCTGGGGATGTTACAGAGGTTAGTGTGAGTAACACTAGAGCAGGATCACCTACATCTGACTTATTACCACACCTTGCCTGGATTAGAAATAATCACTGAAGATTAACTGGGACAACATTATACTACTACCCATCCACCCGCTAGTAGTTCATTACTGAAGTTCTGACTGTGTCCCAATTCCACCCTGCGTGCTAACTGTAATAAAACTCTAAATAATGTAATGTTTTATGCTAATAATAGATTAGTCTTTACAGCTGTGAGCAGCTCCTACAATTTCTGCGTACACTGCATTATGGGAAATAATTGTGTACAGACAGCATGCAATTTTTATAGCATGTGTACAGATTGCTTTAAGTTCATCTTCAATTTGAGTGTCCACACTTACAATTAAACTACTTACAGTATATATTAGGGATTTAGTGCATAGTTACAAATCTGCTGCATGCTTGTGCTGCCATCTAGTGAATACTGGATGCTCCATCTCTACAAAGTGTACAGTAGAGGGCTTCACAATGGACTATTGTGCAATGCACCAACTCTTCTGGGTGTGGTCACATTTGAGAAAAAAAAGTCTCCTGTGACTGTGACATACTTGAAACCAGTAGCACAAGTCTTAACATGAGGTCTCTTGTTAAATAACCTCACACAATGCTGCAGTACAGCGAAGCTATTTCCTTACCTGACCCATGTTCCACTGAGCCTGCTGGCCAGGCTGGATGGCATACATGCCCTGAGCAGGCATCATGCCTGTAGGCATTGCACCACCCTGTGGTCCCATCATTCTGGGGGCCATGCCCATCATACCGGTGGCTTGCGCGTTCCCCATGAAGCCATTAGGCATCGTCATCCCAACCATCATTCCTGGACTGGGCCCCATCATGGGTGCACCGCTCTGAGCCATCATGGCACCCATGACAGTAGTGGGTGGCATGGCTGTACCCATACCAGGGAAGGCCTGGTAACCAGCTGCTGCCTGGACAGGAAACTGCATCTGAGAGGGGCCCATGAACATGCCAGCTGAGAGGAGGCAAGAACATAAAAAAAAACAAGTTAGTTTTTGAGGTATGGGTCTGTTTTGAAAAATTGCTTGTGTGTTTTAAGGAGTCTGTTAGTTAAGCAGGAAAATAAGTCAGCAAAGCTCTGTGAGACTGAGCTGCAAAATACAGGTATCTACTTGTTCCTTGTGGATCATGTGATGTCACCACATTTGCATTACTTTAACAAGCAAAGTATTAGTCAAGGGCAGTGGTTCCCAAAGTGTGGGCTGTGGCCCTCTGGTGTGTTGCTAAGGTACTGCAGGGAAAAGGAGGCAGTTTACAAAAAAATAAGAACCAGTTTATTTTCAATTCAGTGGATCAATGACCTTAAAATACTGCATTGCATTTAAATAACAAATAAGAATCCAGGGTTTCTGCATCTTCTAGCTCATCAATGGCAGGGAAAGAATTGCATCTATTAGGTGACAAAACGAAAGCTGTCAATGTAGACTAATTAATCCAATAAAAACTAAAAGGACTCATAGGTCAAAAAGAGTTGTGGTTAAAGTTTTAAGCATGACTGTTTCTACATAAAATAGATTTTTCTTCGTAACAGGGTTGAATTTACAATATGGCACTGGTGTTATTTCAGTTTGTGTGTAAATCCTTACCGGTGGGGGGCTGCTGGGACATGCTGTTAGTCCCATACAGAGACAAGATGGAGTCCTTGGACAGGGGCTTCTTGGCTGCGTCATCAGCTTTAGTGGTGCTACTGCTCTCACTAAACAGGTCGAGGTCTCCCTGTAATGACCCTGAGTTGGCTACTCCTCCTGACACTCCAGGTGCTGGAGCTTGTGTCGGAGTGCTTGCCGAGTTATTGGAGCTCACCTGGAGGCAGGAAAGAGATTGAGATGTTTAGAAGATTTAAAGTCCGATGACAAAAAAAGCACCCATTTTTGTGACAAATCTATGGCTCACACGGTTTTATTGTGTGCTGTACAAACGCAACTAAACAAAATTTACAAATTAGCAGACAACTACCATTAACAAACAGCAGTAGATCCTTCAATAACAGTACTGTTTGGGCGGTCTTGTTGGGGGGCCTCTTTTAGCTATGTATAAATGTAGATCATAAATACAAAATGGGCCTATCCTGCATGATTACTCTGATTCAGCTGTGATCTATTAGTGAGATGTTAGTAGCCGACACCCCCTGAAGGCTTTATCTCTATAATATAGGTAACAAAAGAGAATTATTGATTAAATTGACTAAGTATTAATATATTTAAATTTTATACCTAACTGATAAATTCTTTGATTAATCAAAATTAATGAATGCAGTGATAATAAAAGTAAACACTGCATTAAGCCCCATTTCAATGTTAAGTCAAGAGTGCCTGATTTACTGCATTCATATTCTGAAGTGTGTTTCTGCCTCTCTTTCATTTAAACTCACTGTCTCTCAGCACTGGTGATACTGTCATGCGGGCTATTGACGCTGATGGTTATCATTTGCCTTTTTATTTTTTACTGCACATTTAATTTCAATTTTACAACCAGGCAACAGTGACTGTTAAGCCCTGCTGAGCAATAATCGGAATTTGGATTTAAATCTGAACTGGGAAATGCTTTCTCAATTTTACCTGAGAAAACTGAGCTGTGGATGTGGATGAGGGCAGGGGATTGGAGACCATGGGGCCGAATATATCCAGGTCATTATTCTGGCTTGTGCTTGTGCTACCGTTGTTAGCTGATGCAGCTGCTGGTGCGTCTGTGACAGAAAGAAGGAAAAATTTGTTTTACAGGTGGAACTTAAAAAAAATACATCAGGAAATAATAGTTCCCACTACCCACTGACCATTTCCTGATTGTGGTCTGCATTAATTAAAAGATCTTTATTTAAAGTTCAGGAATATAATCCTTATAGAACAGGCTAATTGACATAGAAAGGGTGTTAAAAGTGAACAGAACTGCTTTCATAAAATGTTTTCTTTTCTTTTTTAAATATTCAACTGTAAAAACCTCCCACAGCTACAAAGCTGCCCACGCAGTGAGAACAACAGCTAGCGCAATAAAAAATTAATCAGCTTAGCCCATTTAGCTCACTAGCCACAGAAGAAAAATAACAGTAAACATGATATCCAAATAATGCAAGCAACCCTTAAGCCAGTCAAAAACACAACAGCATCTTCTTTTAACTGTAAATAAAGGAAGCCTCTTTAATAAAATGAATTATTCCTATGAACCAAAAACCGATCATAGCTATAATGCTGAAAAAAATAAAGTACAGAAATTTAAAAGCAAGAACTAATGTGAAGATATCACAATTTGATGACAAAGGCGCACACTGTTCAAACAAAACAGCTGAACATTAAGACAGAAAAATATACATAACTTCCATTTCCATTCACATCAGAGTTCCTCTTGGCTCAGAACGAGCTTTTGGGGAGTGACTATTTATGCAAACAGAGCTTGTCCTCATACTGTAAAGGAAACATGTTTGTGTTTATGCATTCTCCTTTATTTCTGACCATTTGAGAAATCAAAGTTGTCAAAAATGCATTAATAAATGAAAAAAAATTCTACAAAAGAAAAAAAAAGTGCCTTAGTTAATAACGCTTTGGAAGAAGTTGCTAAAATCTATCCATGCCAGAAAACCTTGCATGTACTAAAAGACCTACTTTAAGTGATCTAGCAATCAAGCCAAAAGAAAACCTATACTTGGTGCAAGGATGGCAGAGATATCTATGTTGTGCAATCCAGTGTTGCCCCTTCTTCTTTCTTTCCTGCTACACTTACTTAATACTGATCCAACAAAAGTTATACTCTAGATAAACATCAGGATTTAAAGTAGAAACAAGAAGTTACATGTCTACTGCAGCAGCTGAAGCACTTCCTCTTTTCAACTCAAAAACCTTGCAGTGGTTTTTTAAATTGAAAGCAACAGAAATAACATCACAGCCACAAGTAACAGCAGCGTGTTGAAAAGACGTCAGCGCAATGTTGATACAGACAGCGGAGAAGACCAAATGGTGTTGCTATCTATCATTTACAAGTGAGATGGTTTAGTTGCTGTGTTACAGATATGCTGATAGTTGACGCAACCAAACCCTTTAAATATGGTACTTTCTCTCTCCTCCATTGTTTGGTAAACACATGCAGAGCCACATGTTTGAAACGAGAAGATAGCACAGCTAAGGGTGGAGACAATCTTTAACGCTGAACCAAAAAGTAAACAATCTCAGGTAACACCACAGCATCAAGATGCAGAGCTGAGCAAAGTGTAGAGGTAATCACCATCACATAAACAGTGATTTTACAGTGTAAATTACAGTGTATTTTGATTGCTAGATGTCATGTACTACATCCAGATATCACCTTGGAAACTTATCTATACTTAAAAATAAAAACAAATAAACTCAGACATATTAATTATCCTAATTCTGTACACAATATATTAGTCAGAACTTTCCCACAGCACATTCTACTCTCACTAAATCCCCCAATAAGGATGTCCTCTGGCGGTGGTGCTAAACTTGAATCATTTTCACACTCACCAAGGCCTAGTAGGTTCACAGAGGGTTCTGCAGTCTTAGCAGGGCTGATTTTGGGAACTGGCTTGGACTCTTCACTCTTTAAAAAAAATGAAAGGGTTGTAAAATTCAAAAGCAGAACAAACTTAGTGTGGATAAGAAAACAATGCTAAAGGGCATATTGAGACAGGTTTATTATTACTGGAATACATGCGAGACTTACCTTGGTGTAAGATGACACCTTGCTTCCTCTGTCGGGCTCCCTTTCTTTCTTACCATCTTTTGGCTGATAAAAAAAAGAATAAAAGAAAGAAGAATGAGTGAGTACAAAACATTATGAAGATCTAGATCAGAATCGGAATACTTTATTATTAACTAAGGAAATTATGTGGGTTACATTTGCTCCAAGAACAGACTAAACTTAGAAAATAGTACAATAAATGAATAATTTCATGAAATGTTTAGTTGATACATACACTGGTGCCATTGGTCACATTCTTGCTGTAGTATTTCTTCTTCTCATATTTATCCCTGATGAAGAATTCCACTGCTCTGAGGTCAGGGTTAAGAGAAAAATGTAACTCCAAGAAAAGGGAAAAAACAGTTAAACATATGCTGCATGGCACTTTTTTGTTACATTTGTGGATTTACTCTAAGCGAAGGATACTGGTCTGTTTGAGGTCTTCTAAAGCTATCTGGAAGGTTGGCCTCATAAAGCCGCCTGGCCTTGGTATTACCCATGTCCTGTATACTCTGAAGAGAAGACAAAGATGTAAACAAAATGGATAATGTTAGGATACAGTGTTTCATTGGGGCAATCAATTGACTAAACACATGATAAGTTCGCTCATAACAAATATGGCACAACAGATAAAAATGGGTGTACAATACCTTATGTGGCACTTTTCAGATATGAGAAAATAGCCCCCAGGTGATAAGCCAACTTATGCAGTTTGACTGAATAGTTTATATTGTTAAGGTTAAAAATACTGCAATCAGTTTTGGTTTTAGTCATTGACTGAGGTTTGACACCAATATTTCTTCAATATTCCTGGCAATTAAGTATTTAACAACACAAGCCTGGATATTTTGAAGCTGTCATTAAAATGTCAACTAGTTGTTAGTATGACAGCAAGTTCACTTGTACAGTAATTTGCAGTTTAAAAAGTGGTTATTAAAGTAAATTCTAAATGACATAAATGAAGGGTATTGATAGTCCTGATGACAGTGCATAATGAAAATTAAAGCTTGACCCACATTACGGACAAGAAATTATGTCTTTAGCCACTGAACAGAATTTCCTGTTTTTGTGTCTGGCCAAGTTTCCTGAAGTGCAAATGAAAAATCAGCAATATTGTAACAGCTCTGAACCATCAAGGAAGGTTACATTTAGTGGAGAACACATATGCCCAATCAAAAAAAACATTTCACAGTTTCTAACCATATTTATGCTTACTGTACATAAAAAAGGATTAGAGAGCCAATAGCGGAATACTTGGCAAAGACATTTAAATGTCACATTTAAAAAAGGAGAAATGCATTCAGTTCTTGTGTTCATTTACATTTTCTGCTTTATTTATTTTCAGTGTAGAGAAGTTATGGTACACCTTTAAGCTGTTTTGCATTTTTTGTATTCATGTTGTGCCAGTAAGCAAATCAGTCCAGAGGGACTTAGACCCAGAGTCCCTTGACCTCTCAGCCCCCAGGGCTACTGCCCGGTAGGTCAGTTCAGCAATGCACACAGGAAAAGTGGAAAAACAAGAAATCAGTACCTGGATTTGTTCTGTTGTCCATTGGTCCAGGTTGACTGATTTCACTCTGGATATGTGCACTCCCAGGTTCCTGTGGATGCCAGCACATCGGATGCAGATAAATACCCCCAGATTCCAGGATGCCCATCTTGGACCTGTTAATGACAGTTAAACCCAGTTTGGGAGGTGAAGATACAAAAACGCCGGAAGAAACACTCAAACATTCTAGTCTTTGTTGTGACTTGAAACGTAGGATGCAAGTTCTACATTCTTTGTCAATGATCTAATTAAAAAAAAAGTTGGCTGAAGTTTCTTAGAAAGACCTGACACAGTTTGTTTACCGCTTGCAAATCCCGGTAACTAAGCATACGGCGACGAGGGAGAAGCCCTGTGGGGAGCTTATGTAGCTTTAGAGAAGTTAGCATGCTGGTTAACCACTTAGTTTAGCTTAAAGGGAAGAATGTCAGGTGACTAGCTTGGGCCAGTTAGCTAAGCTAAGCTAAGAAGCGCGGATGTTATACTGTTAGTTACCGTTACTGTTTGATTCTGAGTGAAACTGCTAACTTTGTACAGTTAAACAATAAAATCGCCGACAAAACGAACACCACACCTTTCGCCTCGCAGTCGGCGCAGTACTTGTTGTCTTCCTCTCTCAGCATTTTGGACAGGATGGCCTGGTGCTGTTCGTTGAGTTTTTGGGCCTTCTCTCTCTCCGAGCGTGTCGCCATGCTGTCGGCTTTGATCGGGCAATCTTAATTAAAAGAATTCTAATTTATTCAGTGGTCAATCGAGAAAAGTTTCCGATAAAATAGCATAATCAGAGGTATGATCGCCTCCGACTGGGATATGAAAACACCCGGAACCGGAATCGCTTCTCCGCCCACAGGTATTCTATAGCTGACGCGGCGGCCTCACTGGATTGGATGGGAGGCGTGACGTTGAATGACGCAAAACATTTCTGACGAAATAATTTTAACATTTCCGCCAAGAAACTGGAAGCTTCGCCTTAAAAGCAAGGCCCTAAACAAATCTCTGCAATTAAAGAAAATAAACACAAAAAACCGTCTAAGTATTTTAAGTACTTGGTAGCTGAAACCATTGATCATTGCATATACAGGGAGTGCAGAATTATTAGGCAAGTTGTATTTTTGAGGAATAATTTTATTATTGAACAACAACCATGTTCCCAATGAACCCAAAAAACTCATTAATATCAAAGCTGAATGTTTTTGGAAGTAGTTTTTAGTTTGTTTTTAGTTTTAGCTATTTTAGGGGGATATCTGTGTGTGCAGGTGACTATTACTGTGCATACTTATTAGGCAACTTAACAAAAAACAAATATATACCCATTTCAATTATTTATTTTTACCAGTGACACCAATATAACATCTCCACATTCACAAATATACATTTCTGACATTCAAAAACAAAACAAAAACAAATCAGCGACCAATATAGCCACCTTTCTTTGCAAGGACACTCAAAAGCCTGCCATCCATGGATTCTGTCAGTGTTTTGATCTGTTCACCATCAACATTGCGTGCAGCAGCAACCACAGCCTCCCAGACACTGTTCAGAGAGGTGTACTGTTGTCCCTCCTTGTAAATCTCACATTTGATGATGGACCACAGGTTCTCAGTGGGGTTCAGATCAGGTGAACAAGGAGGCCATGTCATTAGTTTTTCTTCTTTTATACCCTTTCTTGCCAGCCACGCTGTGGAGTACTTGGACGCGTGTGATGGAGCATTGTCCTGCATGAAAATCATGTTTTTCTTGAAGGATGCAGACTTCTTACTGTACCACTGCTTGAAGAAGGTGTCTTCCAGAAACTGGCAGTAGGACTGGGAGTTGAGCTTGACTCCATCCTCAACCCGAAAAGGCCCCACAAGCTCATCTTTGATGATACCAGCCCAAACCAGTACTCCACCTCCACCTTGCTGGCGTCTGAGTCGGACTGTAGCTCTCTGCCCTTTACCAAATCAGCCACGGGCCCATCCATCTGGCCCATCAAGACTCACTCTCATTTCATCAGTCCATAAAACCTTAGAAAAACCAGTCTTGAAATATTTCTTGGCCCAGTCTTGACGTTTCAGCTTGTGTGTCTTGTTCAGTGGTGGTCGTCTTTCAGCCTTTCTTACCTTGGCCATGTCTCTGAGTATTGCACACCTTGTGCTTTTGGGCACTCCAGTGATGTTGCAGCTCTGAAATATGGCCAAACTGGTGGCAAGTGGCATCTTGGCAGCTGCACGCTTGACTTTTCTCAGTTCATGGGCAGTTATTTTGCGCCTTGGTTTTTCCACACGCTTCTTGCAACCCTGTTGACTATTTTGAATGAAACGCTTGATTGTTTGATGATCACGCTTCAGAAGCTTTGCAATTTTGAGACTGCTGCATCCCTCTGCAAGATATCTCACTATTTTTGACTTTTCTGAGCCTGTCAAGTCCTTATTTGACCCATTTTGCCAAAGGAAAGGACGTTGCCTAATAATTATGCACACCTGATATAGGGTGTTGATGTCATTAGACTACACCCCTTCTCATTACAGAGTTGCACATCACCTAATATGCTTAACTGGTAGTAGGCTTTCGAGCCTATACAGCTTGGAGTAAGACAACATGCATGAAGAGGATGATGTGGACAAAATACTCATTTGCCTAATAATTCTGCACTCCCTGTATTGTGTGGAATATCTGCACGATTTCACTTTGTCAATTCGTATTTTATTTTCTGTACATTGTTTGTAAGTACAAACATAGTTTTAAACATGATTAAATGATCACCTCACTAAAACATTTACATTATGCTAGTTGTTTTCGTACAACAGTATGAAGATACCCAGAGATAATTTCTTCGGAACAATAATTACATAGCAACACCACATCTAAAGTTTCCAAATTTATTAAACATGGACAAGAAAATGTATAAACACAAACAAAATACACACACACACACACACACACACACACACACACACACACACACACACCATTACTGAACATATTTTCCTAATTTTCAAACATAATAGAAAACAGTTAAATGAAACCAAAATTAAGATTAATTTAAATTTATGCTGATAAATATGAATTCTCATGAAAAACAGACATACACATGGGATTTCTAGAAACACATACTTTGGATAAAACACTCATACATTTGAATAACATTTGAATATGTAAAAATGGAACTAGAAAAATAGGTGCGCTTACAAGACATTTTAACTAAACAGTATTTAAGAAGTCTAAATAGACAACCATAAAAAAGTATCTACATAGAAATGTTACACATGCATTTAGTAAATTCAGGAACACCCTAGCATCACTGTTTCTCCACCATGGACTTCCTACTAGCTTACAAAAACATGCATAATGGTTTCCCTGCACAAGCAGACTCAGTTTCAGCAGAGTGCTTTAGATTTTTAATGCACCAGTGCTTCAGAAAAAGGTTTCCAAGCGGAGCTTAAAGTTATTCTCATGGTGTCTCACTGCAATTCCATAACGGAGCAGCATTTCTACATACGGTGGCCAGAATGTGTCATCTATCGCCACATAGGGGTCGTGTGGTGTGTTCAGAGCCTTGTTCATGAGAATCTGCAGGTTTATAAAAAGGGAGATGAAGACCAGGCTGAAGCATATTTGCAGTAAAGGTACAAGTTTAAACAGTTTTATAAGTTTAGAGTTTTATTTTGCCTTTACTTCCTTTACTTATTGAAGGAATAGGTGATGGCCACTAACAAAAATATAGGATATTTACATGATTATCAAGAACAGAAACATTCAATCACAGAACAAGTTAAAAAAAAAAAAAAAAAAAAAAAAAAAATCATAAAAGCTGCCCTCAGGTCTAAAGGTTAAGTTGATATCATGCCTTTTGGTACACATCAGCTTTTGCTGCCATGGGTGATCATTACTGTGAATCGATTAATCACTACACTCTCGCTTTTATAGCACTTACGTCAGCCTTTTTGTCCTTTTACTTTGATAAACAAAAGCAACATGACACACCCACACAGTCCACATGCGTCAGACCTGCTGCTTTCTTTGCACTTGTGTGGTTAAAATAGGGCCTTAAACAGCATCTCTATAGAAAATGTAACATTAACAATGGGTTTTTATAATTTCCAGTTCCACCACAGCCAACAAACGTAGGGCTAATTTATATGTGACTTGTCGACATAAGAAATATGCAGCTGTTAATAATTAAACACATATTTATTCTATAATAGGTCAAATATCTGTTGGTGGAGTGCCAGCTCTTTCCTAGAGGTTGATAACTGGGGGGGTTTATCAGAGATAATTAAATTATCTTCAGCAAAATCTATTATTTATCTCAATATCTAGGATACTTTTCAGTCACATACAAAAGTGTCAGTGAATGATGTGAAAAAAAGGAAACACTATGTGTGAAGCTATCTTCAAAACAGAAGTATTTCAAATATTGGGATGAAAATTTAGGGTTTTTTTCCTGATCAATGTTTTACTACTCCATTCCCTAATGTAATTCACCCCACCTTGAACTCATCTTCCACTCCTACCGCACACCTCACCAAGGTCTGGCTGTTATCGTACATGTCTGGCACCAGCCTCACATGACTTCCTCATGCTGTACCACACTTCCTCTCTTGGCACCCTATCATACCCTGTTTGTAGATATACAAACACACAGTACAACTCCTTTCGACCTTCAATATTTCTCCATTAATACTATAAAAGCAAACATTGACTCTGTAGTGCTATTTCTGGGCAAGGAGCCATGCTGCTGCTCACCAATCATCTCCTCTCTTCTCAACCTAGTTTCGAAAACACTTTCCCATATCTTCAAGGTATGCCTCATCAACTTTATCCCTCTATAATTGCTACAGAGATGCACATCACCCTTGTACTTGAAAATCTGTACTTCATTCCTCAGGGATCCTCTTACTCTTCAGGATTGTGTTTTCTCATTTTCTTCATTCATGAGCTCCTTCAGGCGCTCACCACACTCTCTTCACTTGTTAGCACATTTCCATTTCTGTGATAACGTCTTACATATCACATCACATGCTTCATACAAGTCATTTTCACCTTTCTTAGTGTCCAGCCTCACATATAACTCAAGCCTTGTACTTTGCCACTTCTCTCATTGCTAACCTCCCAGCACTCATCCATTTTCTTCATCTCCCAGACTATCCCACTTTTTCTTTGCTAACCTCTGCATTTGAACAGATTTTTTTTACTTCCTCCTTCCAAAACCAAGTGTCCTTGTCCTTTTTCTTCTGTCCAGAGGATACCCTTTGGGCAGTTTCCCCCAGAACATTAGCTCTACTTTGCCAGCCATCTGGCAACACTTCCGTACCACTGACAGCCTGCCTCAACCTCTTCCTGCACTCTCCACAACATTCTTCCTTCTTCAACTTCCCTTCACTCGCTTCCTCTTCTTCATGCCCAAAGTCATCATACAGACTACCATCCAATGCTGCCAAGCTACATTCTCTCCTGACACCAACACAGGGGGCCTCTATGCGGTCCATCTTTCCTTTCACATTTCTCTCCTCAATATCAAACCTCATCACCTGTTTCATTCACCTACCTGTCCAAAGCCAAATACTGAGATTTTTTTTGATTACATAAAAAAAACTCGAGTTAAACAGTTCGTTTTTTTTGTATGAAAAAACTCACCTCCAGAATTTCATTGAGTGAAATCAAGTTTTCATGAATCTCATGAGGAACGTTCTGAAAATTAAGATAAAAGACTGTAAGGTGCAATGAATTCATAATAAGGCACTTTTCACATGCAAAGCCATAATCTACACCTTCTTCTTCTTGTTTGTACTGGAATCCTCCTGAGGGAGAGGAACGTGCTTCTCCAGGATGTACGCCAAGCTCTCCATCAGCCTTTCCTGGTAGACCTTCATTTTCTGTATTTTTTCCTTGATGTCCTGCAGTATCCTGAAGAATGCATGCACATGCATCAACAAGTTTATAGATTTATTTTTCTACTTTTAAGATTAGGCTTAAAACTTTCCTTTTTGCTAAAGCATATAGTTAGGGCTGGATCAGGTGATCCTGAATGCTCTCTTAGTTATGCTGCAATAGACGTAGGATGCTGGGAGATTCCCATGATGCATTGAGCATTTCCTTTTCAGTCACCTTTCTCACTCACTATGTGTTAATAGACCTCTCTGCAATGAATCATACTTGTTATTAACCTCTGGCTCTCTTCCACAGCATGCCTTTTTTTCCTGTTTTCCTTCTCTCACCCCAACCGGTTGCAGCAGATGGCCCCGCCCCGCCCCTCCCCGAGCCTGGTTCTGCCGGAGGTTTCTTCCTGTTAAAAGGGAGTTTTTCCTTCTCACTGTCGCCAAAGTGCTTGCTCATAGGGGGTCATACGATTGTTGGGTTTTTTTCTGTATGTATTAGTGTAGGGTCTACCTTATAATATAAAGCACTTTGAGGCGACTGCTGTTGTGATTTGGCGCTGTATAAATAAAATTTAATTCAACTGAATTAATTTATATTACCCTTGAAGCATTTCTGTTTTCTGCTCTATTCTGTGTAAATAAACACCTGATCCCTTTTGGTTTAGTGTGACGCTGCCATCCTACTCACGTATGTTCTGACAACTTCTCCTTTTCAATTTGAAGTCGTTCACTGTGACCACTGGCAGCAGCCAGCACCTGTTTCTTCTCCTCCAGCCATTTTAGCTCACTAACAACAAACACACAAGCATCACATTTTCACAACTATACACAAAGTATAGCAAAGGGAAAGTCTCTGGATGGTCTCCTTCATCCAATCCTGAAAGGCATCCATAAAACCAGAAGAAGGACAGTAAATAATGTAATATGTACAGTGTAACAAAAGGGTTACATACAGTTCCTTAGTCTCTTTCAGTTTGTCTCTTTTGGCTTCAAAACAGGAAGCAACCATCTCAAGTTCAGAGCACAGCTTGTGCATCTATGGAAAAAGTAAAGATTGCATAAAGTGAGTGATGCATGTAAATGAGCAAAAGCAATAGTTCACTGTTTAACTTAACCACACCTCTTCTTTTCCTGCTTCGAGCAAAATCTCAGAATTTTCTGCCAGCACTGCATGAAAAATAAAAAAGGTCAATTGTATTAAAAGATAAAGTACACAACATTTATGATTTATATCTTTTTTTTTTTTTTTTTAGAAACCTGAAATCACCAGTTGACCAGAACTGATAACTTACATTGTGGTTCCACTGTCGACCACTGCTTCAGCTCAGCTTCTGTTGCAATCAGTCTTTTTACTGACTATAGAAGGAAAAACAGTCACGAGGAATAGAAATTACAATGATGAGCCACAGTGAAGCTGTCTGACATCAAAACAAACAAACACAAAACTCACTTTATCAGCAGCTACTCTTGGTTGCTCCCTGATTTACAATGAGTCGGCACAGCAGGAAGCTCTACAAATATTTAATCTGGCAGGTTTTTACACCGGATGCCCATCCTGACGCAACTCCAAAGAGATGTGCATCTCCTCCTGGGATCAAGCATGGGATTTTTTGCTTGTTAAGCAAATGTGTAAACTACTACACTATGGAGCCAAGGGTGCATTTGACCAGGCATGAAATGCTATGTTATTGCCAGCTGGAGTCTCTAACCTCACCATTTAAAGCACACTCAGCTGTTCCTTTTAGTGTTGCCACTGCTGATGCTCACAATGTTTACATTTTTTTTACTGCTTGAATAGCACTAATGAGCTGTTTATGACTATACAAACTATTAAAACTAATTGCTCTTTTTGTAACGTATCTTGCCTCTGTAAACACCTTTCACATACAACATGTTTATGATTAATGCTAATTTTGAGCATCAACGGAAACCAAAAGTGCCATCTTGGCCTCTTCATTAAGTCATTTTATGCAAAATTCATATGTCCTGTAACCATGATACATGTAAAAGATGTTAATATTAATGATGCAAAGATTGTGAAATTCTGGGCTGGTAGCTGCTTGAAATTTGCAGTATGGCTGATGATTAATCCAATGTTTTGTTGGCATTTTCTATTATTTAGTTTTTGTTGTTCATTTTCTTGTTTGTGTTGGGAAAATAAAGAAACCTCTTTGAATGATCGCGTACAAAGACAAATTTGATGCTGTAATGTAATGGCTGCAATTGATTAAGATATTTTATTTGCTGATAGGCCAAAGGAACCCACTGACGTAACCATCATCCAATTAATCAGCACACACGTAAAGAAATGCCAGAGGTGTAACAATTTTGAAACTCAGACCAAAACCGCAACAAAAGAGAGTTTGCAATACTTTATCACAGTTCCAATTTACAATACCAACTACAAGCCAAAAGCTCCTAATTGTTCCTAATACACGGACATCAGGCTATTAGGAGAATCAGAAGCTACTGGAGCCTAAATAAAGTAGGCAAGAGTATTACTATGGAGATTAGCATGGTTTATCTGGTGAAAATTGTAATGTTTATGCATCATTCAGGTAACAAACTGGAATTACTCACATATCGGGTCTGTGATGGAGTATATACTTTTTTTTTTTCTTACAGTTATTTTCTACCACTTTAAAAAAAAACTGACAAATGTTAAAAACCATGTTAAAAAAGATATGAATTTTCTCAGATATTTAAAATTAAGGATTTCCACATTTTTTCTGTAACATTAACCTCCTAGGACCTGGCGTCCACATATGTGGACATCACATTTTCGGTTGTCTAGACCACAATTCTAAATTTTGCTCTACAAGGGCCTGATGTCCACTTACGAGGACATTATATTGCCACCGTCCTATTGAAATTTAATTTGAACGTCCTCATATGTGGATATCAGGTCCTTGCAGAGAAAATCAGGTAAAAAGATAATTCTTTGTTTTTACATTCATCAGGTCCCAATCAGCCCAAATAGCAAAGAGAAAGAGGTTGGATCTTAGGAGGTTAAAGCAGCGAAAGCAATGAACAAGTGAACATTTGGAAACAATCATCTCACCTGTTCTTGAGGATTCTCACAAAAATCTGGCTCACACAGTATAATCTCATTCTGAAGCTGTAAGACAAACACAGTTTATCATTTTACCCATTTATCACAAAGTGTGTGACAAGGGGCTAGAGATAAAGTATCTACACATTTTAAAAACATATTTACATATGTGATGTGGTCAGATTTTGGTTGGTTCTAGTTTACTAGCCTAGTCAACTATTTTGATTCTCAGAAGAAATGTGGTTCAAGAAAAGTTGCAGATCTCTGAATGCATCGACACTGAAACCTAATGATGATTACCTGAAAGAACCAAATCTAAGATAAAAAAAATAACAGGTAAGAGTGTTAACAGCTAAACAACAGAGCATAGGCCTATCATATAAGACTATGGAAAAAATATTTAGTTTCTATTCATAGTATTTTTCTAATTATACAAGAAAGTGGAAAAATGTACTGAATTATAATGTAGTAACTCTGAACAAATTTTGCCAAAACTTTAACTTGCATATCTTGATGCATGCTCAGTCAACCAGTTAAGAAAATGTAGTTTTTAGCAGAACTGTTTCATCACTAATCCAAGTGACTTCTTCAAGAACAGAATCAACTTTTTGAATCTTATGTAGAAACATTTGTGTGAAAATAAAAGTGGGAAAAAATCATATCAACTTCAGTAATATATTTCTCACATTGTACCACCTCTTGGTCACCCCACTTGTTGCAGTGGCTCCATACTATCCCAATCCCCCCAAAACAATATGTATGGTAAGACAAAAAGTTTTTGGACACACTGGATTCACATGTACCTTTTCCAGCTGCGCAAATTGCTCCTCACAAATGTCCAGCAGCTCAGATTGGGCGGCCTCTGACAGCTGCGCTGCTGCCCGGCCGTCTGCCTGAACACGTAAACAACAAAGACGCATATTCGTGTACGTTTTAATCTAAAGAAAAACTGGAGCGGTGCAAGTAGGTACAATTTCTTCTAGAGCTTGTTAGCTACAGGCTAAGGTGAAAAGTTGAATGTACGTAAACACACGTTAGCAAGGCATGTAAACATTATATAATATCGTGCGTTATATTAAGCACGTGTAAATGACGAGAGTTTTTTTTAGACGACGATCAGTCTTACCATGTTTAACAACAGTTCCCTACTAAACGGACCACAACACTAGACGCTACTCGCTTTTCAAAATACCGCCAACTTTGATGACGTATCATCCGCGACAGAGAGGATGTTGGTGAGCGCCATTGTTGCGCTAAAATGCGCAAGCTTGTTAAAACGTTTGTAAACGAGTTTTTGCATAGTTTTAGATCCCACCAGGTATCCGTCTTCCCACATGAAAGCAAGGGTAAGTACTGAAACATCTTTACAGAGCCATGAACACCGAGGGGCTGTTTTTCCCTCTTTAATAGAAAAAAATACATAAAAAGTCTAAACCCTACAGACTATCAACCAAAGCAAAAATAAATTATATGGTAAAATTAGTTAAAAAACAAAGTATTGAATAATGACGAATTCAAATAAATTAAAAAAAAAAAAAGGTTAATTATTGATTAAACGTGTCCCAAAGGAGGGCCACATATTTTAGAGGGAAAACATTTAGATAGACGCTTATTTATTGCTTACTTATTTTATTACCGTAACTCCTTCTCAGTGACAACATCAAATTGCCACTGGGACGCTGACACGATTATGTATGATCAACTCAGAAAAAACAGATTAGACCGTTAGATACAATGGGCTGTTTAAGTGTTGATTGTCTCAGAACTCTTGCCACAGGAGTTGATGTTTAGCATTTGTTCATAATGAGTATATAGAGATTGCTAAGATGGGCAATGGCAGTACCTGATGTTGAATATGGTTCATAAAACTGCACGGTAACAGGCCTGACACGTGAAATTTTACTATATATATATATATATATATATATATATATATATATATATATATATATATATATATATATATATATATATATATATAATTTTACTATATATATATATATATATATATATATATATATATATATATATATGTATACATACATACATAATCATTTATAATCTCAGTTCTAATGTCAGATAAAATGCTGACATATTGAAAAACAAACTAAATGTTTATGAAAAAGCATTTTTAGTTACTCTAACTGCCGAACTTACCTATATATGTTAGAACAGTTGTGTTTATCAGATATTCTAATGGTTCCTCTTAATAAATGTGTTTATATTATTAATGTATTTAATACTATTTTAATATTTTCATTTATTTTATATATAGTAAATATATTTTTCATTATTCTAAATGTGTTTATATATGTGATGTGTGTTCACATGTGCTCGATTATGTTCTTATGTGCATACAAACACTAACTAACATGTACATGTGAAAATAGTCATATACACATGAGATCACAGACACTGAAAAGAGAGAGGCTGAAAAAGAAATGGTGATAAAGAAGTTGAAAAATGCCGTGGTAAAGTAGCGTGAAACTAGTCATTACAGCATAGTAACAAGAAAACAACAGAAAGCATGTCTGGTTGTGAAAGGCCAAGAAATACAGTCTGTGTGTAGTGAGAGGATGAGGATGAGGTGATTGTTACATTTTTGATGAAACCAAAGGTTTAATGTTATTCACATGCAATGTTGAATTATTGCACGTGGTCTAAAATACCCAAGTTCACACTACATAAAATATCCAGTATTATACAATTTAAATATGACAGTTAGCACTTTTCATAGGTTCATATCTTGACTTTTACTTAAGCACCGCTTGACCTGCCCAATTAGTACGAATACCATTCATTAACCCACAACCATACTTGTTATACTTGAGTGCTACACTTGTGGATTTTCACTTTATGTATGCATTTGAAAGAATGACTTATACCTGAGGTATTTCTATTTTGAAAATATTAAAAGATCAACACTCATTCTTTCAACACGCAAGGCGTGTGTAGTATTAATATCATTCATTATTCCAAGAGCATGTCAGGGTAGAAACTCATTAGATGGATTTTTACAAGGTGAAGATGTAGTAAGACTGCAGGAAATGAGGATGATTTCATGCAAGTGTACGAAGTAAAACAAGAAATCTGTTATTATCCTCAATATGGCATCATTAGCTCTTTAGTAAGTCTGATAAGAGATATTCACTGAAAGAAAGGCTTAGAGAAATGAGAAAGAGTCAATAAGATGTAGGAATCAAGTTATTAAATTCATACTCATCTAATCAAGAAATTACTATTTTTATGTTATTAGTTATTTATTTTATTTTTAAAAAAACAACACAATTTTCTTAAGGACGATGGAGGCTACATACTCAATATCTGCTTCCTTTTAAATCTTGCTTTATGTCTTTTTACATACTGTTTACCATTACGATTACATTCCACCTCTAATTTTATGTTTTCATTACCAGTCTTGTACGAACTGTTCCACCAGCCTGATATTGATCGTTCAAATAAAGCAATCTAAAAATATGTATCATATTTGATAATTCAGTTGCAGCTTTATAATATACAACCACTCTCATACACACACTCTTTCATACACACACAGACACATTACACACAGCATGGCTGGTTTGCTGCTCAGTGAAGTGCAGGTCACTATCCCGTTGACACCAGCAGGTGTCTCTGTTTGTCTCAGAAGCTAAGCTGGAGCTGGCTGCAGCTTGTAGCTTGTCATCAGCTACACTTTTTTTAAAGGATGGCTTAAATTGGCATGTAACGGTATGGATAGTAAGTTTGTTTGTTTTGCTTTTGTTTTCCTTTTTGTTCACCCAAATGTATTTTGACCTCATATGATTAAATGATGAGATATTTAGAATTGGATGAGCTTCCAGATGACTTTAGTGAAAATGCACTTTATTCACTTTTTTTCCCCCCCACTTGTAGTTTTTCATGCTTTGTTCTGTGCACCACACAGAAATCATCAATACATGTGCTAAATAACTCCCACCTGAGGCCACAGATCTAACATTTTCTTCACTTTATCCTTCATCTTTCCTTCAGGGACATATATTCATGTGCTGCTAATGGATTTTATGATTTTTTTTAATGTGTAGAGGAGTTTCTTTACAGCATTGTTTCTGCTTAAAAAATCCATTCTAAATAGTATAAGTAGATGCTGTTGGAACATAATCTATATTAATTTTAGACTTCAACCACCACCATCGCTAGTTGAAGAAAAGCTCCAAAGTAAACACTTCATGAATCATTGAATTTAATAACTCCTACATTTTTTTCAGGTAAAGCGGTCTACATGGTTTATAATTTATCTACCTGCAGACTTCTGATTACCTTTTAGATGAGTCACAGCACTTAACTATAATTGCAAAACATTTTTGAAACTATCCTTTCTCCTCCATAAATCATTCACCCGTGATCTGAAACAGCCTTCTGAAAACCCAGCCTTGTGGCAATATGTAAAAATCTTTATTATTCTAATTTTATTCTAATTTTAAGAATCCAAAATATATAAAATGCAGTACTTGATGCAACACTTTTCTTCTCTGCCACCCACTTCTCCCATTCTTGTTTATTTATAAAGCACAGCAGCACAAAGGTTTTGCTTTTTTTTCCACTTTGAGTTAATGTATCTGTATATTTGTTGCAAAACTCTGGATTAGCAATTTAGTCCAAATAAGCCGACTGACTCTTTCTATCTGATTATAGTACAGTGGACAAACAGCAGAAGCTAAGTCAGACCAAATATAGTTGATGTTTTCTTGCTACATCCCCGATTTCACACAGCCTTGATTATTTGAATGATCAACTAGAATTTGATTAATATGCAAATTTCTGAACAAACCGTTCCATTTGAGCCTTCAGCGCAGCCTAATTAATCAACAGTTAAAGGAAATTAATACATACATCAATTCTGTCAGGAACATGCTTAGTTCAATCGCCCGTAAAATTGAAGTTTGAAGTATTAACTGGCTCCACAGGAAGGCTATGATTAAAACTCTACATTTTGGCTCTATTTAGATATATAGAGTCATTTAATTCGAGCCAAATATCAGGTCATTTACAGATCTCCTTTTTAATACTTATTCATCATCATCAACAACAACAACAACAATAATAATAATAATAATAATAATAATGCATTCAAGGATTATTTGAAGCCTATGGATTCAAATAATTAATTTAAATAATCAAACAATAGATTAAAAAACCTTTTTCTTCTAAGTTTGTGTCATATTTTTAAATGAGAACAAGGTCGTAAACATTAAACAATTTAATTTCAGTGCTCTCTTTGCTGTCACCTGACTATTGCCTCAAATATGAGTGTACACTTTGCCCCTGACACTGTTTTCCACAAGGTGCAAATAATAAAGGAGAGAGTATAAAAAGGGGAGGGGAAGAGATGAAAAGAGAGAGGGCTGTACTATTGTTTCAGTAGGGACTCATGCATCAAACTTCAATTTTCCGGACGATTGAAGTAGTGATTTTTTCTATCTTGAAGTGAAATACTGAAATACACTTAAGACCTCCAGATTAATTACCACGAAGTGGTCCCTTAGACTGTAGTATTACTTATCACCGGGCCCGCCTGACAACCCCTCATAAAATAAGCAAGTGAAATCCATAAACTTACCTGCCTTAACACTCTCTCCCTTCATAAATATGCTTGATTCAGAATAGGCTCCAGAGCACGCACATAGGCACCCGCCACCCCCCCACCACACACACACACATACACATACACACACAAAATAAATTAAAGACTGACATGTTCATATTTGCAGATCAATTTTCAGAATAATTGAACTGAATTGATTTTTTTCTTTCTTCAATTGAAGTGTTATCTAGAATTTAAACCTTGATAAATACTATGTACACCACCTTACCACCTTATTTTGCATGTATAAAGTGCACATAATCATTTTATAAATAATTTATAAAACAATATAATGCAGTTGTAATAATATTCTGTGAATTTTACAGTACAATATTTGCCAGCAATTAAAATTTCTTCTTTTGTGCATATTCTGTGTTATGATCAGCATGTTTATTAGGCTGCAAGTTAATATCAGTTTATATATCAGCTTCCAGTTAGTCCACTTGAGCTGTTATACTAATAAACACATGTATTTGCTCCCTGTTATAAACCGTACTATTTATAAATGCAGTATAAGGGCATTAAAGCAAATTTTAGGCTAATGATTTTTTTAAAGACTCTAATTTATCTACAGAGAATTTACAAAAGCTTTGGTCACATTAACATCTCCCAGGCCTATAAACTTATTTAGCTTATTTAGGTTGACTTGGTTAAAATAAAAGTAAAATATAAAAAAGCAACTTCTATAAAACATTAACAAGAAGACAGCTCTACTTATCGTTTCTGTTAACAAAGAGGGTTAAATGGGAGTTTGCCTTTTGAGCTTCTCTTCTGGACACTCTTTCTTTCTCACATCACCATGTTTTCAGCTTCATTAAACTCCTTAAAGACAAAAGAAATAAAAAGGCAGACCAAGAAAAAAGAGATGAGAAGAAAACAAACAAAGGACTCCCTAACCAGACTTTGGCATAAATGTCACAGCCCAAACTCTTTATGGCTCCCTACTTAACATTAAAAACACTTCCAACAAAAATCCATTTCTTGTTTAGAAAACGTTCTTGGACAGAAGTCAAACATATTATTCCAAAGCTAAAAAGCGCAGAAAGACAAGCGGCTCTCAAAAAAGGGGCAGTTTCATTGTAATTCATTGACTTGTTCAAAACGCCAAGCAAAGAAAGGGGCTAGACATTAATAGCCGCAGATGCCCTCATGAAGGGAGAGTCTATGTAGGCATTATGGCCTTTGTTCGCACCCAGTTAAACTGTTTAAAAGGAGGGTTAACTCAATCCATCAAATTGTCTGAAATTGTGAGGAAATTTCAAAAACCATATGGCTTCCAAACGTTTGCGTCCTTTTTGTGCGGTGGGACACACTTGTCTCAGTATTGCTGCCTGCGGGGGACCGGCCCTGCTCCTTTGTGGCTCGTCCCATCAGGGAACGCTGCTCATTTGTCCCCACTTTTCATGCTTTACGCTCAAAATTACGGCCCAGTCCCGCAGAACAAAAAAGGTCTATAAAGGCCCGGGGAAACTGGCCCAAAACTTTGTGTTTTTGTGGCTTCCTCGTCTTTTTTTCTCCGGCACCAGATTTGTGTTTCTCACATAAATTTTTGCCACGAATGGAGAAACACGTCTAAGGGTCAAGAAGCCACGATACGCATTTAGGATGTGAAAGGGGATGTGAGATTCCGGGCCACAAAATGTTTAGAGCATCTTAGTAGAAAAGGACACAAAGGAACAAAATAGTAACTCTAAATAGGCCGCTGTTGACGAGCTTACACGCCCAGATTTGGCAAGGGGAGCCGTTTCTAAAATCATTTTTCTTCCCTCAATAAATAAATTAAAAGGGGCTATTATATCCACAACAAAAACCTAAACAATATTTCAAGAACTGCAACATAAAAGAATTATTCAGAAAAGCCATTTTATTCCCATAGTAGCCTATATACATTACAGTCTGTGCATTGGTTTTCAAATAATGTCCTGATTTCAGAAAGGCACTTACAGGTGTACAAAACATAACAAATTTATAACTGTAAATCTATTGTATCCAAACAATAAATCTAAAAAGTAGCTTGTCAAAATCACCGCAATATCAACCGCTGTTTCTCGCCATCGCTCGAGCATTTCCACAAAACACGTTGTAACTGTGAGTGTCCGAGTTTTGCCTTTCCGACCGTCATCATCATCTTCATCATGCACTGCAGCATCGGGACGCAGAATATGAACTGAAGCCAGGGGTTACAGTCAAATGATAATGATAATGTAGAGGAGAAGAGCCGGCAGTGACAAAGTGACTGAATCGCGATTTGGCTCGCAGAAAATACAAAAGCAATTAAATTAAAAAAGTAAAAATAAATAGATAATGATCACAAATCAAATCATGCATTTACATGCAAAAATATGGAAAACTGGAGCACTTCACTGTGATGTGTGGGGCTATCGGGAAAAGCAATAAAACAATGTGTGTGTGTGTGTGTGTGTGTGTGTGTGTGTGTGTGTGTGTGTGTGTGTGTGTGTGTGTGTGTGTGTGTGTGTGTTGGTTTATACTGTAAAAAAATAAGTTACTCATGTCATTTCAGACCATATTGCTTTGATCGAAAGAAGTAACAGTTTGCTAATGAATACATTGTAAAATATCACTGCATAATTCTTGTTCTGTGTTCATGCTTCACTATGAATAGTATCTGTGCCAATATAAAAGTCATTACATTTTGGTACATGTTCCGAGATATGGTATACAATATAAGCAGTAAGTTACAAGTCCTCCGCGGGATTATTTTATCGTCTTTTTGTGTTTCTTGACCTTCAAGCTCCTGGATGCGCCATCAGTCATCCACATCAATCTCCACGTCCTCGTCCTCTGAGCACTCTTTACTAGTTGTGTGGTCTGAGAATGGAGAGAGCGGCGACGTCCTCAGTTTCTGAGAAAGCTCGTGCTCCTGCTGGCCTCCCCGCGCGGGGGACTCGGCTCGCGGGTGGCCCAGCGTGCCATTGGCGCATTTCTCCAGGTCCGCCAGTTTGGCGAGCTTGTCCAGTGGGACCTGGCCGATGGCCTTGGCCGACTCCACGTCGGCCTTCATCTCCTCCAGATCCCGTTTTAGCTTGGCCCTCCGGTTCTGAAACCACGTGATCACCTGCGCGTTTGTCAGGCCCAGCTGCTGAGCGATCTGGTCCCGGTCGGCTGGGGACAGGTACTTTTGATACAGGAAGCGCTTTTCCAGTTCATAGATTTGGTGATTGGTGAAAGCCGTCCGAGACTTCCGACGCTTCTTCGGGGTGGTTCGCTGGCCGAACAGAGTCATCCCATCCCGGCCTGTGAGGGAGAGGAGAGGCTGAGTGAAAATCATTGATAGATACAGGTGCAGGGCGTTTTCTGCACTGCTGCAGTATGCGCGTAAAAGTACCCATAACGCAGACATAACAACGAAAATGATGCTGTCTTTGAAACAGAAATGCCTCTCAGTCCTTGTGGGAATAGGTAGACAGTTACAACAATATTACACAGACACCA
The DNA here is from genome assembly GCF_057382185.1 of Mchenga conophoros. Classification (NCBI taxonomy): domain Eukaryota; kingdom Metazoa; phylum Chordata; class Actinopteri; order Cichliformes; family Cichlidae; genus Mchenga; species Mchenga conophoros. The sequence goes on from NC_140531.1 coordinate 34,596,571, forward strand.
CTGGGAAATACTGAACATCAGACAATTGGTCTTCCTCTTTACACGAGGCCATAAAATTAAAGAAAGGGCTCTGGTGATAAGAGCGGCCCAGGAAAAAATAACGCACCTTTTTTAGATATATATGTGAAAAGGAAAATATGCGCACTTAAATTGGAAAAGAGTGTCTCGAGCAATTGAATAAACACGTTTGAGCGAATTTTTGTTGTTTAAAAATCTAGTTCCAGGCGTATTAGTCAAAACGTGTTTGTCGTGCTTTTTTTCATCTTGTAGATTTACCTTCGGCAGCCTGCAAAACGCTGACTTCCAGCCCCTTGAAAGTCTTGCTGGCCAGCTCCTCCAGCGCGCAGAGCGGGGAGGTTTGGGTGAGGAGTCCCCGGTTGGACAGAGGGATGCTGGAGGGACGATGTTTCTCAGAAGACGAAATTAGATGAGCTGTGCCGCAAATTGTATAACTTCGTTTCACAGATGGTTTGTTCAGGATGTCCTCAATGCTGAATGGGGTCAGCGGCTTGTTGGAGTTTGCAGGAGGCGGCAAGTGGTCCAGCGGACTTCGCCTCCTGTTTTCCACTGCATCACATTTGGCGACTTCTTTGGATGTCATCATTGGTTGTACGCAGAGTTTATAGGACTTGGTTGAAGTATTAAGCAGTTACAAACGAGCGAACGTATCGAGGGTAAAAAAGTCACATAACAGTTTGGAGGTAGAAAAAAAAACAAAGATAAGGAGGGGAGATTGAGGGAAAGAAAATCTTATTCCAAAATGGGATGCGTTCAAAGTGTCGATCCTCGCGAGCAGCAAGTCCGCAGGAGTGAGATGCCTCCCTGAAAATGGCGAGGTCCAAAGAGTTGACGATTACTAACAAGTTATCATTGATTGGTGGGTAATCAATTATCTCCAGTGGCACTTTCGCCCTCTTCCCTTTCACTCTTTGACTATGTTGCAGTCCAGTGCAGGGCTTTTTGCAACTGGGGGTGTCCCATTAATTAGGACGCATGGCTGGAAGGAGGAGGAGCCGGGCGGAATTATAATGCTTTGTGCTCTTATCATCTTTGGTCTAATTTAGTCGTGTGGTGAGATACCAGAATAGGTATATGGGATAAATAAGGGGAAGCTCAGAGAGAGGGAGAGGAAGAAAAAGGAAGAAGGGTTGAGAGACATCAGAATCTTTAGCCAATTTTAACGCTTTAAAAGTTAAGTTCAGCAGCAGGTTTGTTTAAAGTATTTGGACTATTTGGATGGTTAAAAAAACAACAAAAAAACAAGTCGACTCAGTTACAGATTCCGCAGCTTTAGTCAGAAGAATACGTTCCTCCCAAAGCGTGGATGATCCTTTGTTTTGTAAAGGTAATGTAGAGCTGGGCTATATATCAGCTCTGATGATACCTCCTCTGGGGCGAGATAGAAGGAGCAGCATGCATCCCTCTCAGCAACGCCAAATCCGGGCCATAACTCAGGCGAAAAGGCTCCTTTTATATCTTCCGAGAAATATTTCATTTCCTCTCAAATCTCCTCGCATCCTCCAGGTTTGACAGAATGGGTTTATTTTGGCACTGGACACAGATCGACGGCAGGGTATTTTGCATAGTGCGGCAAAGTGTTTGTTTTAATTTAGAATTAAACTTCAGATTTTAAAGATGTGGTTTTAAAAGGTAAAAAAAATAGTTTTTTGTTTCACAATAGTCTGTTTAACTTCTCCTTTAGTCCTTTAAATGAACAAAGTTGAGTTAATTACAAATACATTGCGGATAGGGGAATTTTAAGTCTATTAGTTCTGTCGCTATTAATTGCGTATCATGTTTGTTATAATAAAGAGTATTTATTTACTTTAACAGCAAACGAAGATGCAGTAAATCAGTATCGTGGTGATTATAGATTTCGGTGATGGAAGTGCCTGTAAATTATGATCATATCTAGAATTATGACAGTCGTGGTGCAGAAAGAAAATTAGTACAAGATTGTTGTTTTTTATATTTGGATTTTTATTTTCAGCTGTTTTATTAAATTCTTAGGTGACTGTATTTTCAAAAATTACCTTATTTTTCTATTTAGGCAGCTTGTATTGCCAATAACGGTATATTCAGGTTATCATTTATATCATTTATATATGGCGGTGAAGACAAAAATGTAAACCACGATGAGCAGAAGGAAAAAGAAAAAGAAATTGGATGTGAAATATATTTTTTAAATGAGCCTGCTCCCTTCCTCATCTATTATATTTATATTAAAATAAAATATTTGTTCTTAACAAATTGTGCATTTAAGATTTATTAATTTTTTAAAGATTAAGAGATTAAAAAACAAAAAACAAAAAACAATGTTAGTTTGCAAAAGACTTTCAATGATGTGACCAGTTTAACTTCACCAGATTGTAAAAAGAAAAAGAAAAGAAATAAAAATCAGGCAGACAGTTTATATTTGCTGCTGGTGGGGGGTAAGATCTAATTTCAGAGGTCACTGTTCTTTAGATCCTTGTTGAAATTTAAGGAGCTATTTTTGAACACATTTTCTTCCAGTTTCTTTTATTTAAACGTAAATATTATAGAGAGACCAATAGATAAAAAAAACAAACAATAAAACATTGGCAGCCTAAAAATAATATGTACATGAACTTAAATGCTTTTAAACCAGAGTTTGATTGATGTATGTAATATGAAGGGACATTAGCCATTGCTAACAAACAGACAATGTTGCAATAACCCAGCCAAAAAGAATTAACATTAGATAGTTTTATTATTACTAAAAATATGATTATATATATAATTAAGGAAAATATATAGTCACCTTATTTTTTCCACTTTACCTCACATGTGTGTCTTTCTATCCAGCTAAGCTGTGGTGGATCATGGTGTTGGTTCAGTGCTATGCCCTCCTGTTTATTAAAGACAGATATTTGCAGTGGTGTGTCATCATTGCAGTGTCTTGCTTGCCAAGGTCAATGACATGTCCTGCCTCTCGGCTCTCCTTTAGCCGGAGAACTTAATCTCTTAAGTTACTAGACTGTGCAGTGGACATTTCTTGGCAGTACAAACTGCATCAGTGACTGTCCTAAAAATTACTCTATCCACACTTTATGTTCTTATTAGCCAAAGCTTAATGTTGGCTTTATAATTTTGATTAGATTGGAATAAATGGTTATTGAATTTATATCTGTAATAAACACTGAAAACATTGGTTTACTGTAATCCAGCAGTATTAGTTTAATGCACTCTGAATATCTTCATCTACTGCTCCTTGACATGTATGAATGCATGAATACAATAGCTCTGTTACTTCCCAACCAGGTGTTGATTTAGGCCATCCACACTGCGGTCTGTTAGCTTAAAGTGCCACCCTGCAATATGTGTTAGTGACCTCATGCAGGAGGAGACACAGTGCTCACTGCAGGCTTAGGCTGCGATTAGACAGCTGCAGGGGAAACTGTCCACATTGTAGCCATTTTGTGAGACCCCAAAGACGAGTGTCATGTCTCCCTCGTCTCCCAAAGGCCTGCCAGTTATCTCACATGACACCAGATATAGATACATAGAGAGAGGGAGAGATAACCTGGCTCAAATGTGTCTCTCTGTTTAAAGCATGTACTGTATAAATCACATGTCATTACCAGAGGTCACTCGCTGAGGTACCCTATTGGATGGTTTCATCGCCAGGGCCAGTCTGGTTGGAGGAGAGTGGATTTATCTGGCAGCTGGATCTCTAGAGAGGCAGCCATATTTTATGTGACTAGAGATGTAATAACAGGCCTCTGACAAATCCCCAATGGCCCGGCTTTTCCTGCCTCACAGTGCAGTGCCAGTGCTGCTGGAACAGCAACAGTGGATCTTAAGCAGCACCATTATCACTATGATACTGCACCGTGTCACTCAGCAGACTGTTGAGTTTCACATGAATTCTATTTAAGGGTAAGGTCTCCCGAATCACCAGTGATATTTAGCTAATCTAGCGTTCAAGTGTCAAGATTTTCCGATATTTAACACATAAATCTATTGCAGTGTGCAAAATAAAAAACAGCAGCAACAAAAAAACAAACAATACAGTAGTGGCACATGGATGGGCAAAGTGCAACAAGACATACTTCAGAGTGTGATAATAACACATATTTTAAAAAAAAATCTGAATAAAAACTAAACGTACGAAGCAGTAAAAAGCCTGAATACTCAGCTAAGTGCACGTTTGGTGCGAAAAGCTCAGATGGCCTAATAACACCAGTTACAATGGATAACCTTAACAAATCAGATAAGAGTTTTATATGTTTGTGTAACATAAAATTCCAAAATTCATCATTATTGCTATCAGTGACATCTCTGAAGTAAACTTCTTATGTACAAAAACAAAGGGTCAGGTACTGTCATTGAAAAAATATGTTGTTGTTAAAAACTAAATAAATTTAAGCTTTGAGTACTACTTTGAGTTGGTTCACAATAATTTAAAATTGTGCATTCAAAATGTTAATTATGGAAATATTGTGTATGACATGTAAAACATAATTTTGTGATTAAAATTCGTTGGACATTAAAAGGGGCAAAATAATAAGTTTTTTCTGAAATATTTCATTTGCTATTTAATAATATTTTGTCCATAAATGCTAATGTGTCTGTCTAATAAATATGAAAAAATAAAAATGATTTATCTCTGGAAAGTAGAAAAAGTGCAAATTTCAGCAAATGCCCTCAAACTTATGCCAGTAATATAAAGTTACTTTTCTCTACTGGTCAATATTCCAATTTTTTTTTAAAAATGGGTCAACGGTCCCTTTAAAAATGATAGATTATCAACACACAACCTGCACAAATAAATAAAAAGGAACATAAAATGGGGACAGACACAACAGTCAATAAATTACAAGTCATGGCATTATCCCCGAGGCACTAAAAGAAAAAACAGGTGCACAGTCGCCCAAGAAATATAAGAAGCACAAAAGTTACCCCATGTGGGGTGCATAATGCTGAGTTATTTCCTTCTTCTCTTCTAGAAGAAACCTTCTTAGGGGTCTCTGGCTGTAGTAATACCGAATATTAGCTGGTGTCGGGTGTGCCAGGATTCTTTGTTTACTTACGATGACAATAACAACTGTACCTGGGGCCATAAGATCTGTTTATTGTGTCCTACCTGGTGGAACAGTTGCTCATCTCACACTGCTCTGCCAGCCAGTTACAGAATGGCTGCATGCTCCTGATCGTGCTGGTGTGGTTTGGGGCCTGTACACTTGTTGTTGGCGCAGCCTGAACATAAGCATTTCCTCATTTACAGAAGGCACAATCTGAAACTGCACATATGCGACCATCAGAAACCGTCCATGCCATGCCAGTTTTGACCATTAAACCTCACTGAAAACATGTCTCACCTCATTTTTTTTCTTCCTTTCACAATCTGTTCCTTTTTATTTCAAGACAGCTAGTTTTATACTTTTACAGCAAACGCTTTCACACGCTTATTTCCCTTTGCTCCCAGATTCTCGGGCGGCTGATGAATCCCTCCGCTCCACTATGGATGCCATAGACCGGCAGCAGATAGTGCTTCATTTGAATGTTCCTTCTTTCTCATCTACACTTCACCATAAAACACAGTAAGCAGTGATGCTGAAGGATTGTGTTATTTGGAATGGGCAGGGTGGAAAAGATTATTCAAAGCCTTTGGTAATAAAAACTGCCAGAGGAGAACTGGGGAGAATTATGACAACAATCCTGTAGTTTTTGTTTGTGGAGGCTGTTTTTTTCCCTTTTTATACTTATTTGATGCAAAGACTTGCAAAGGAGGATAAAGAGACCTTGAGGTGGAAAACAACCGAAAATCCAATTTGTCACATACACAAGTGTAAATACCAGCTGCATTTCTGTTGATTACTCATATATAACATTGTAAATCAAACTGGATTTTTATGACTTGTTACTTACTGTTTGTTGCTGGCTGCAATCACCTGCTTCACATTTTCTAACCTGTGATCCTTCATCATCAGTGTTATCTGATCACCTCAAGCTTTAACCATTGACAAGAGGTTTATAAATGATGCATAAACACCGGAGCTTATATAATGCAAACACGTATTTATAATATGAGAAGATCACAGGGCTACTCTCATTACATAAAGTGGGTTTGTGTTGTGTTAATTCAATGCCCGCAGGGGCTTTTTCAAGATGGCCGCACGAGACCAAATGCTGACAGGTCAGCTGTTCTTTCCGAGAGGAGGAATGTCTTTCGTTCTCCTCCTCATTCCCTATTCCTCTTTCACTCCATCCATTGTCAATTATTTTCTTCACTTTTCTCTTCTCTTTCACCGTTCTCTCTGTGAAGTCTCCCTCTCAACACACACATACATATACACACAAACACTGTCTTTGAGTGATGGCCTCTGTCTTTCAATTAGCCTGCAATGGCCCTCTTACAAGGCTGGCGTCTGGCGATTTAGGCCTGCAGCAGATGCTGCTGTGGATTGGCCGTTCATCTGCAGCCTGCAGACTGTATTGAATAGTCATTAGGGTGGAGCTGACTATTCATGACAGAAGAAGTGGCTTTGTGTGGGAGGGAATGCTGCTACATAAGGTTATCTTTATTCTCTTGTTCTCTGTGGAGTTTTTACCGTGTTTAAAAAAAGGGGGGCTACTGATTAGCAGGATTAACAGATAATGAACAAGTGACTCAGTCTGACACTTATCTCTAGTGTGGTTTCTTTTTTTGCGGCTTGTTATATAACTCTGTTCAGAAGAAAAATCAGCAAAAGAAAGGAAAAGAAGAAAAACAGCCACACATAACCCCCTGTTGGGTAGTAGAGCCACGAGCCAGTCTGTTGGATTTGTGCATGATTTGTCGACTCTCAGTGGGTCTGTTCATGAAGCACCTGGCAACCCTGCACAGAGGAATATGGTGGCTGCCATGACCATACACCAACACACACACAACCATATGCCCCCTTTGTCATTCCAATGAGCTCGGACAACATTCACTTTCGCCTCCTTTCAGCTAACACTATCAATACAAACCCCATGTGGAGGGGCCCAGGTCAAGAGGGAGTCTCACTACAAAGTGGCTGCTGACACACACAGAGGCACAAGCAGACACACACACCCGTGCACACACATGCATGTAAACATACACACACCCTGGTGCCTCCCTCTGCTCCTCCTCCCCCTCTTCTCCTGAACCCCCGTAGGCTGCACTGAGGAAATGTGAATTAGCTTCATCAATGCAGAGGTTAACATTGCGCAAAGATGATGTTGACCTCTTGTTGTATTCTTGGTGATGTCTTTCTTAGGGCCAAATGCTTATGAATAAAAATGGCGAGGGGAGAGGTTGCCAAAGGGATTTGTCTGATTAATGCCAAAGGAGAACCCCTCAGGGAAAGCCTGGTTAAGCCCAACACCACTGAATCCCCCCCTGCAGTATTATCAATCATAGAGTGGCTCACACGGCGCTGTTATTGTTTTTGCCATAATTGTGTCAGAACAGCTTTCATTTGTCTCTAATGAAAAGTGCCTGCATTTGTCATGCTAATGTGGTGACAGCAGAAATATTACGCGTAGCAACCTATAGCACTTTGCCAAACATGTACATTAAAATGTGAAACATATGTGTTGCCAGGTTGTGCATGTGCGGTAGAACAATTTAACGTAATTTAAATGTATAATTACAAAGTGCCAATTTACCCAAATAATAATAATTAAAAAAAATCTTCCCACTGATAGTTAATGGTTTCTAGGTGTCAGTAAGACGAACAATAAATCTGTCAGTTTCAGGAAGTGCTTCTTTGGTTGAGTTCCAGTAAAAATTCTTTTGAATATCCAGAAAAATTAGTCAACTGTTTTTACTGGAAATTTAAAAAATATAATTCTGAATAATTCTCGCACCACTTTCCTTTTAAATTTAAGAGAATTTTCTCACATATATAGCGAAACTTGGACATGTGAAACAACTTTTATGGCACAATTTCCTACTACTACTAATAATAAATGATTAATCATTAAAGGTTAAAAGTGTATACGTTTCTTAGTATGTATGACAGCTTTATTAAATAATTGCTATGACAGATCCCTCAGAATCAGCACTAATTATATGACCTATTTAAAAAGGCTTTGATGGGCTCTTTTATAATGCGTTATCAGAATCAGAATCAGAATCAGAATACTTTATTGATCCCTGGGGGAAATTATTTTAATGGTAATAACCATCAGTAAGAACATAAACAACAGAAAATCTGAGGCAGCAAAGGTGAGGTAGGTTCTCAACCTTTAACCCCAATATAATTGAAAAACAAGTCTGCATTTGTAGGCTACACAATTGAAAATGGTTTGTTTTAATGTAACACACACAACAATAACAACAAAAATATCAAGTTCAAGGCCAAGAGCTTGTTTCATCACCAGAAATCTCTTTTTGTGTCTTTCTGTGCATGTGATTGCACGTGCAGGTGCTCGTCTTCATCTCCAAGTCTTTTTGTGTGCAAACAAATTAAAGACTGCACACTCCCACGCAGACTCACACATTATATGCTCCACAGGGCCTAGGCTTGTGTTTATGACTTTATTAAAAGCGTCTTGTTTCATATCATGCTCTCCCAGCAAAGAACCATATACCCAATATATCACACTGTTATTGTAGGTAATTAAGTCCAAAACTTGGTGTTATACGGCGCCTGTTGTGCATAAGCAAAATTGACCATTTTAATTGCGAAGGAAATATTTGCTTGCATTTTATCTAGCGTGAATGATAGTATTACTCTTCCTAATACTGAAAGAGGGGGAGGGCCCAAAGAAGATAGTACAGGCATTTATTATACTAACAGTCCCCTTTTAAAAAATGAATGGTAATGAGACACAACAGCTATTTACTTTGCTTTAATGCTGTGGCAAGTAACAAGCGCGACCCCCCTCTTTCCTTGCAAATGCCCCTGCTACTGCCCAGAGCTTTTTTAAATCCTTGGACTTGTTACACTGCAAAATACAATATTGCATTAAAAATTTAAGCGATAGAAGTTGAACCCTAATCCACCTTGTGCTGATTATCCTGCCAATCAACACAGGACGCATCAGTGGATTTGGGATCTGCTGTTGCTGCCTATCGGGCTCCTTTAATAATTTTTCATCCAAATGGAGGGAAAATACCACAACATGCTCAACTATCTATCATCACTTTTAATCTAATGCTCATTCTCTGCCTCTGTTTTTGTGTCTTCGCTCTCATCTCAGTATTGTTCACAGCGAGCCCAATAACCTGCGTCTCTTTCTCCCGAACAGATGAGTATAGCCCGAAGGAGTAGGACTGCCATTCATCCAAATCTGTGCCTGTTCCTGCCATTTAAACCCGAGCAGGCTCAACTAATGCCCCTGCCTCACATCTCCGCCACGCTGCTGCTTTATAGGCTTTGTTTGAAGCAGCTCCTTTATTTCCTCCTCTATCCATCTTCTTCATATTTTCACCTCATAATTCTCTCCCCCATCTCTCCTCACCTTGATCTCTTTGCTCCTGTCCTCTCACCATCTACTTCTACTTCCCTTTCTCTTGTGTTTTCATTTACCTCTTTTACCTTTCACATTCCTCCTTAGCAATTGCTTTCTCCATAGTTTTTTTTCTCCTCCTGTAAAAAAAAAAAGCGGCGGTGGTGGGAACAGGGTGGGGGCTTAGATGAGAAGTCGGTGGCGTTGAGCCGAGGAGGACACACTCCACTTAGATAAATATCCCCATCGCTCTGAGCAGAGCCAGGGAGATTTATTCATCCGCCGAGCTGGCAGAAAATTGACTTGTTTCATGGGGGCAGGCTAGTGACGCATCGCCATGAGAGGCAAAGAGACAGGATGGAGGGAGGGGAAGGAGAGATGAAGAATGATAAAGAGACGAGGCACATGGAGAGGGAGAGAAAGAAAGGAGGGAAAGAAAAGAGGGGTAAAAGGGGAGAAAGAGGAAAGCGATTTAGGGAGATGGGAGGGAGAAAAGGCGATAAAGAGAGATGAGAGAGAGCGATGTCCCTCCCCTTGTACCAAAGGATAAAGCCAGTGGGGTGGTGAAACAGTGATGAGGGAATGGTACAGCTGACATTTATATAAGAGGATATTGATGAAGCAGAGACAATAGCAGACTCAATTCACTCCTCCTCTTCCTCTTTTGCCTCCTTTATCTTGTTTACTACTTTTCACTCTTCCTCTGCTTGTCTTTTCTCCTCTGTCTCCTTCAGCTCTCTCTCTGACAAAGTGCTGTTATTGGGCACTACATCCTCATTGAGGAAGAAGGGCCACAACCTTGGGTGACTTAAGACTACAGCCACCAATGAATCACACTGATAATCTCTTATTTTCTGCCTCCCACCTCCACATACAAACTGCAGCCAGCATGCTGCAGAAAAACTACAGTGATCCTGTGCTTCATATCGTGTCCATGCTAACACAGCAAATAGAGAGGAGACGAATGCTGCCTCCCCTTGGCTTTTCTGAGGAGGTGTAGGGAATGGAGGTGTGTGTGTGTGTGTGTGTGCAGGGTGGGGGTGTATTTGTATGTGCTTACTTTGTATGTGTGTTTGTGTGTGTCTGTAAGTGCGTATGTGTTCTGGGAGTGATGGGGCGTGGAGGATTTCTGCTTGTATCAGCACCTGGGCTGCACTGAGAGAGAGGTATACAGGGGAGAAAGATGGGGGAACTGGGAGTCTGAGCGTGTGAGTGTGTATGGGAAAGAGAGAGGTGGGGGTAGCTAACAGGGAGTGGAGCAGAGTATAATTTAGTCGCACCGAAGCTCAAGGCTCATGTCAACCTTGGATAGGGACCCAGGATGATAATTTGAATTGGGAATTAAGTCACCAATCAATGGTTATACTTATGCTGAATCAGTGGTTTATTAAGAGGAGAGAACTCAATCATCTGATTGTGTGTGTGAGTGTGTGTGTGCATGTGTGCAGGTACATCTACATTCGAGAATTAGCACACTCCATTTCTGTGTGATGTTTTGTGCAAGTGGATGTAGATTGTTTGCTGGTATTTGACATGTATTTACTCACATGTGGTCCTCAAACTAGACAGCCGTATATGGTTTTCTTTGCTCAAAAGACGTTTTGTGATCACAGGTAAACAAGAAATGGTTATATTAGCTTAGTGATAGAGTGCATCCTATAGACAGAAGGGCATAACCACCGGGACTTCATTCTTTGACTTAGGACTTCAGTGTTAGTATTTTTCCTATGCCCATGTTGATTTTTTTTGGAGCTAGACATAGACATATTTGGATGAAAGGGTGAAGTGCTAAGTTAGCAAGCCATCTAGCTTGTTAGCAAGCTCCATTCATAAACTGTAGGAGTGCAAATACACAAATCTGCTCATTAGTGCCAGTAACAGTGTATTAAAATTGAATTTTACTCAACAAAACTTGAGAACAAAGGACTAGATGGTACCACACATATGCAATGACATTAATCAGATAATCCATTAAAAATGCTCCAAAAGGCACCAGCAGCACAAACACAGTGAAGAGGTCCAATTTAATAACAATTTAATAACTTGAGGTGGTACATGAGACCTGGCAGTCTCCAATTGGCTCAACCTGCTTCTGTTGAGACACTTAACCAAAATAGTCACATCCCTAACTCCAGTATCCAAGTGGATGAGTTAAAAAATTCAGTCAAATGAAACGGTCCATAGAGACCAAAAGCATTCATTGTACCAGGCTGTAAATGCTTTCTCATACTATAAAGTTGGGCATTTTCACACTGGAGTCTATGGGGATTGAGCACCTTTTGGAACCAGTCTAAAGTGGCACCAAGAGGAACTGCTGCATTTGTTTTTTCCATGTTAGATCATTTTTCAGCTCTATAGTCTGCCCTTTGGTGTATCCACCTCATTTGTGGAAAAAAGTTAAATACATTTATTTTGGCTTTTTTTCCTGACACAAAACATGCCACTAGTGGATGTCTCAGGCTCTGGTTCATCAGGGAACCCACATGTATAGTAGATATGTTAGTCAACAGTATCTTTGATTCCCCCTCATACTTCAATAATGTTGCTTCAAAGTTGAGATTGACACTGGTACACTCTAGTTGAGAGCTGCTGAATGTATATTTTATGGTAATATATATATATATATATATATATATATATATATATATATATATATATATATATATATATATATATATATATTCTAAAATGTACATGCTTTTAGGACTATGACAGTCTTGACTTTATTGACTTTCTTTCATGGTAAGAAGGATAATCAACAAATGTCAAAACCATTGCTACAGCATTAACTGCATATTCTCAGTTTCTATGCTTACTTTATCTAAGTGGTTACATAAACCCTCTGTTAACTTTTATAACTGCACACAAGGAACATTAGTAAAGGCCAAAAGCTTTACCTACTATAAACTGAAGTTTCACATTTTAGTATAGTTGCAGTGTTGGCAAAATGGGAAACCTCCCACTGGGAGCGTTCACATCTTACTTTAAATGTGAAGCCATAAATACTCTAAATCACATGAGTACAGTGGGTATCTGGTAGAAATCAAACTAGATTAATACAAGCTAATAACATTTTAATTGATTTTACTCAGCTGTAACTGAAATTTTGCCAAGAGTTTGCTGACACGTTCAAAACCTTTTTGCCAAAAGGGAGAAATCAAAGACTCATCCAAGACTTGAAACCGGCATGAATGGTTTTTCCCACTCCGCTGCTTGTTATTAGTTTGCCATGATGTGAACATAACATTAGAGATAATTCTAAGAATGAGAATTGAGCACACTGTTTGTGAGGAGAAACACAGTTCAAGGAGGTTCTGTGTTAAATCAGTTTATTTTTCCACTTTGTTTGCAATCATGAATTTTGTGAATCCAGGCTCACTGCAGCTACTGTTCATCAAGTAGAACCAAACTTATTAGAGCTATCCTTCATGTCCGCAGATTTAAGCGTTTCATCATCCAAACATAGGTTTGACAGACTTTGCGTCAGATGCATTAAAAGTCATTGAGGGTTGATACCTAGCTGTACTAAACTCCAATCTTAATAAAACATGGCACAATTGGAAAACACCCTGGAACAAACAACTTGTGCACTCGCTAGTTTCAAATGACCCGAGGTTTTCTTCAGGGACTGTAACTTGTGTGTAATTTCGTCATGTGAGGGTTTTCATACCTCTAGAGTCTGAGTAAAATGTGAGTGGCAGACGTGTTGGAGGGGTACCGTGACCTTCTCTCTCTGGACTGTAACTCAATCAGAGCTCAAGGCGTGACACCGTAACCCCGTGTGGCAGGAAACGACCTGGCCGCACCACTCTGCTAATGCCTTCACTAATGGGCGTGACCGCACCGTGCTCATATCCCTCCGGAAAACAAAGCCCTCCACTGCCAGTTCCTTACGAATGAGAGATAAGCCTGTTTTTTGTGATTCGCTCCAAAATGTGTGTCCAGGATGACAAGTTCACAGGTTACCAGCTCTCAGGTTACAGATTCATTAAGGGAATTAATGATGCTTCAGTGGCAGTTGGATTAAGGGAGTATCTGCTTTCCTTCTAGGCATGCTCTCGAAAAAGCCCTTTGGAAACAATGTGTATTAACCACGATTATTTTAAATGGCCTGTAAACTGACAATGGCCACTTTAAAGAACATGAAACTGGGTGCTGATTTTTTCTCAGGCTATAAGGTGGCATTAGGTTAGGTTAGTAACACTTGTAGATGTTTAGATAAGGGAAACTAACTAATCTGATTATGTGGAGTTCATTGCTGACTAAATGGTGGAGGCTGGCTGTGTTTCATCAGCTGCTGCGAGGAACCGCACAGCTTGTGTTGCTGTGCTTACAAACACCTGCATACCCACTGGTGTGGCCATTTGGGAGTATGAGTGTGTGTTGCAGTAGTTATTGCAAGAGTATCTCGTACCTCTTTCTGCTCTCCGTCTGCTGCTGTTGGGTTGGGACTGTTTTATATTTTCAACTTTAAATGAACGTCCGTTGTTATGGAACTTTTGAACTGCCTGGTTGTGAAAACATCCTTCACCCGTGAACAGTGAATTTTCACATTAAAAAAAAAACTTTTTATTTGGTCTTTAAATTAATCAGCAAAGACCACAAGAAGAAGTGACCACTTTTGTGCTTCAATAATTTCCATCATTTTTCACAGCTCCAAGTATATTACCTATAGCAATAACTAAGTATTTGAAAAAACACTACATTATTTAATAAAACAGGTGGGTACTGGATTTCTTTTTATTAATTTTCAAAACACAGCAAATTGAATGTTACTTTACACAAAACGGCAGATTCATGAAACAGTCCTAACACCTAACAGGTGACGTTAAATCGTTTCAGACAGCAATTTGTTGCATTATCTTTAACCACTGTATGTGTGTTGATCAACCTCCAAAGCTAAAGATACACATTTGTTATTTTAAGCTTAGTTTTTTTTTTTTTTTTTAAAAAGATCTTTTGAATAATCTGAATCAGCTCAAAAATGTCTGACAGCATTTTAAAGTTTGAACTCTGATACAATAATAAATTAGGGCATTGCCAGTAAGAGCTTGCAGCCAATCTGCATGTGTCACATGTTGGATCTGTGACTTTAGACATTATAGAAAGTTTAACTATGGAAAAATGAACATGATACAACAGCTACACGTGGCCTTACACTAAATAAGGCCATGTGTAGCACAAACTGAGGCATCAAGTACCTCTTTCAGTGCTTCCATCCAGTGCTCTGCATTTCCAAATCTCCTTCCAGTGCATATTTCAGAGACTCTGTTGCTCGATATTGGGATATCTTTTATCTTTTAACACATTACTTGCTCCAAAATATAAAGTGCATTTGTTCAGGAACTATTCACAGCTGCAGATTAATATGCATCTTCAGCTTTACAGTAAATTCATGGCAGCAGAACTGTTGGGCTGACTCAAACTACAGTGTGGCTGTTTATTGGATTGTTAATTTATGGGAGCATGTTGCCATGCTCACGTAGCTATTTTCTTTAGCAAAAGTATAGTTCTATGGTATGTTATGACAAATAAGATATAAGATCAGGTTTTAGTAACATGCTTTAGATTAAACATATTATTAGGATTACGTTGATGTTATTCTTTGGCATTTGTTAACAATTAGAAAAAAGCTAAATATCACAATTTTGAAGATTAATAGCTTACTAAAGTCAAACCCAAAGTTATTTTTGGTAAAAGCTTCTCCAAAAACCAGCAGTTTGTGGAGATATATTTGGATATTTCTGGAACGTATCCAGAAAAAAAATCTTTGTAATAAATTTGTTAACTATTAATAAAGCAGGGAGAAACAGCCATAACCATGAAGCTGGTTCTATGAAACCACTTACACTACATAAGGATTTTAGTTCACTAAATGATGAGTGAATAAATGACAAAAACAGAGTGATCAAAGAGGTTATTATCAACAAGCAGTTACCAGCCAATCAACAGAATCTCCAATTGCATGTTTTACAACAGCACCTCTATTCTACTAATGTGGGAGTTGCATGTAAAAATAGATAACCAGGCCTTTATGTTCATCCATGTGGTGGAACAGGTGCAGCTTTTCAAATGAGTGCAGCATGTTATAAGTGCTTCTCCTTCTGACTCCGAAATTGTGAGAGGGGACCAGGTTGTTCCTGTGAGATCAACAGTCTTGACCCAGCTCATAAACTCTAAAGTGCTGTGGATTAAAAAAAATGGCAGACATCCACGTTTGGAAGTGATGGAGAAGTCTGGCGTGCTATGTGCCGCCATGTGCGATTGGCCTACGTGTGCTATTTCAGTCTGTTGTCAGTTTTTGGTGCATGCACATGCAAAGTTTTGACTCAGATTACATGCAGCAGAACAGAGAAAATCCACACAAAGAAATACGAAGTTGTGCAGGCATGCACACATATCAGCACACGTGAACTCCACAGTGATTTGCTCCCTGATACTCATGTTTATTATCAGGGCTGGTGTTGGAGAAAGGGTTTAGTTGTAGGGCAGAGGTCGTGGCAGTGGGATTTGATGGCTAAGGCAGAGATCGGGTCGCTTGTGAGAGAGCACGGCCTCGCAGAGGTGCAAAAACAAAGAGAATCCCAAATCGAAACCCTGGACAAACACAGAGGAATAACCAGGAACGACATCACAGAGAAATGACAAAGTGTATGTTCCGTCTGTCCGTAAAGAAAAATCCTGAAATACAACAAACTAAGAACTAAGACAAAACAGAAAAGAACTGCATCTAGCATGAGGAAAAAAAAGTAAAAATATTAACATTATTTACTGCCCTTATTTTCATATCCGGGCTCCCTCCCGGATTTGCATGTGTTTGAGTTCTCCATTTGTCTTTGCTCGCAAACACAATTTAATATTAGAATAAATTACAAATGGAAGACTGATGCCTGGCTTAGATTTTTCTTGCGGGAAGTTCAGACTCCACCAACATTAATGTCCCTTGCCACCGTTGGAGGCATAAATCTCTTTTTCCCTCTTTTTGCCTTGAATCATATAGGGATATTGAATTACTCCCCTGCTCCGCACACATAGAGGCATTGTGCATTACATTGACTGATAAGCTGTCACCAGCAGTTTAACTTAGAGACATTCAAAGAGTAATACACCAGTTGAGGATAAACTAACCCCAGTCCCCTTAGAGTAAGCTATGGTGCTGTCACTGTGAAAAATACGACGGGGGCATTTCATATAACATGCAGCATCTGGCATCTGAAAATAGAAGAAAATACCTCTGAACAATGCTTGGTTTATGGCTGTTTTCATACTGGGAGACAGTTTTACCCTTGAACATAAGAGAAAGCTTGGAGAACCACAGTGCTATAACACGCTGATATATAAGCTTTACTGATTCTTGAGGTTATATCGAATCAAAAATCTTAACAATATAAAACAGTGGCTCTGCTATGCACTGTGATTACTGTGTTCTTTCGAACATCATCACAACTGGTTGTATTCTGAGCTTTTTTGTGCAAGTGTCTTTCTCTCTCGTTCATTCTTTTTTTTTTTTACCTCTTTACCATATTTATGAGAGCAGCTAAAGGGCCTTTTCTTGCTACAATCTGGGAACAACCATTAACGCTTGGAGTTGGACCAATGAGAGTGAACCATCTCGTAGCAAGTCGTAGTTGGCATTAGAGTGGGCCGATCCATCACGACAGGTTTGGCGGCAGTGAAGCTCACTGTATGCCCCGACGCTTCAGGGTGGTCTGTCCAATTCAACATCTGCATGAGACACTCCGGCAGAGCAGCTGTGTAGGGGGGGCGCGGAGGGGGCTGCTCCTGTGTCTGTGTTTGTGTGTCATGCTTGTATTGGTGGCCTGTAAATGGATACAAACTAAAGACAATATTACAACATTAATAAAGCATTGCTTGTATTACGACAGGAGGAAGGGAGGTGCGCTTAGTGTAGAGGAACACAGTGTTGTGTTTTTCTCTAATATGTTGCGATTTATGATATTGGAAATCAATAACTACATATGAGCAAAGGCTGACTGACTGTAAGGGCCGTTTGATGATATTTCATGGTTTCTGGACAGACATGGCTATGAATACAGAGATCGCCTCAGAGAGGTGTCTCATTTTGTACGACTGAGAGGAAAAATGAAAACATGTTTCAAGACATGCAATTAAGTCAGCTGGAGATCCCTGATTTTTTTTTTCTTTTTTGCCTTTGTATGTGATTTGCACAGGCATGTGACTCTTTCAAAGCACAAAACAAAAGTGAAACAGAGTCACCAGCAGTGATATGTAATGTGCACAGAAAGCTTACCTTTGAATCATTGCTCCGAAAGATTAATTCATTGTCTTTAAACCCAAGACTCAGCGTGACAAAGAAACGTTTAAAGGTATGGCCGTAAAAATGTGATATGGCAAAGCACTGCCACTGACTGAGAGGCTGAAGGAGGACATAAACAAGACGGATGCCCGTCCCTTTTAATATAACATAAAGACTGAGCTGGAGAAAATAAAACACCTCATTGTAATGAAATGCATTTACTGCAGCACAGGCTTGAAATCAGGCAGAAGTGAGCACAAATGTCAAAAGAGCTCTCCTGTTGAGCAGAGCGGCAGAATTAAGAGGCCTGATATCTAATCCATTTCTTGTGAAACCGGCGGTGTAGGGGACATCAAAGAGAGTTAAAGGGGATTCAGTGAGAGCAGTTGGAGTGGCAAGACGGTGAAATATGGCACATTTGGTTTCTTCTATCCCCCGGCACTGGGCCTTTAGAATAATTAGAGCCTAATTCTGTCTAATTAACGGACTCAATTACTCCTGAAGAAAGCTCATCAAAAAGATGGCGGGAAAGCAGAGAAGAAAATGGTAGCGTTTTTTCTTTAATTAATGAACTGAGTTGAATAACGGCCATGGAATTAAACATTTCCCCCAATGTGTATGAATTGCAAATTGGAGCATAGTTTCTTTTCCTTTTTTTTTCAAGACTGGAGCCCAGGGGCTAACGCTGCTGTCAAGTAGCTCTCTAAAAAGTCAAAGCGCCGATGCAGCACTAACAAATTACTTAAGATTACCATCTTTAGCACATGTGGCGGTCCTAACGAATAGCGATGAATTAATATGCCGTCTGTGTTCCAGCTCTCCCATTGGCTATGAGTTTCACTGATCCTAAAAGAGCCAATAAACCAGGCACCAGCGTGAACTTTATGGAACACTTTTCTTCCTGTACAATTGGTTGTCTGTCGATTGCATATTTCACATCTTTGAGACGTTGATATAAGTCTTGTTAAATTACTCAGCTGAGATGGAGCGGTGCATACACGAGTGTTTTCAGGGGTTGAAAACTTTTTATGTGCTATCAGGGCTGAGAATGTGTGTGTGTGTGTGTGTGCAGGCATGTGTGCACAAAGTGCTGTGCTGTGCTCAGCAGCTTTAAAGGCCCAAGGGTCGGCTAAGCTAACTCACTGCCTCAGCACTCTTTAGCTCAGTTCTTCAACACATTCGCTGAGGCACTTGGAAACAAACTTAAAGGCCCAATATTATCACCCATATGTAGACAAGGAGTGCAACACAACAGCATAGGAGACATTTGTTGGTATCCTCAGTGTAACTGGTGTTTTTTGCAGACAGATCTTTTCCTGTACCATTATTAGGTAATAATTTTACCTATGTAGTACTTCAGCCAGGGATTTTTTTTTGGTCTTTTTTCCATTTCAAGTTTATCTATATTAAAGGTTCAAGCCTGTTGTAAGTTATTTATCCAGTCACACTGGCTCACCTGTAATGCCTCCTATTTCAAGCTTCAAAATGAAAAGTAAAGCTGTATGATCGCACCGATTTTAAATCTGACCTCTGAATTTCGCAAAGATACAGCACTGCATTTACATCCTTGAACAACAATTAGATTCTTAGCTGTTGTTCCAAGTTCATAATCTGCATGGGAAGAAATTGAACTCCTCAAAATGCGTATTAGTCTTGCGTGTAGTCTTGGCCATAAAACGGTCCCAAAGCACAAACGTTTTTCTCTTTCGTGCTTGAGATATATTTCTGTGTAATTTGCTTTTAAATTGGAGAAGCGTTTATGGAAGGAAAAAGCTTGAAACTTGAGTTAATAAATATAAGATGTTGTCAGTAAATTTAGACTCCTTGTAGAACACAGATGAAAATCATCAAGTGATTGTAGCCTTACAATTTCACATGCATTTTATTTAGCTACTTTATGTCTATTTTATCTTTGGATGAAGACCACAGAGTAAAAGATCGTGACATCCATTGCTGATATCACATATTAACTACATATATGTATAGCGAGAGAGAATTACAGATAATAACAATAAATGTCCTGATAACCATGGATGGATGTCATGATGTATTTATTTAAATAAGAAATCAAAAATGCCACAATATCAAAATATCATTCTTATCTTAACAGCAAATATGTTTCATTTGCTTAATGAACATAAAAGTTATAGATGAGTATTTTTTCCACAGTTTGCTGTCATTGTGATTTTTTAAAACTGTGATAATCATGAAGTGGAACTGGAATTTATAGCTGTGCATAAAGTACAAATTCTATTTTAATATTATTATTAATAATATTGTTGTTGTTTTTAATCAATAAAGGTTAAATGTGCATATTATGTCTAATTAGTATTGTCGTTAATGTTCATGTTGTCAATCAAAGTAATTTTTTGTTTACAGTTTGCTCCTTTTTATAAAACATGTTGGTTGTTCAGACAAAATAAGCACTCTTGGTACATTAGCTGGGGATCTGGAGAGTTGCAGTTTTCCTTTCCCAGTAATTTTCAGTAATTCCAAAAACCTACAAGTTATTTAATAACGATAATAATCCTTAATTTCTGTGCAGTTTTTCGTTTTCATCTACTTCACTGAGTGGTTCATCCCCAAAAGATAATTACATAACACAGTTAGATTACTTTAAGGCTGATTCGTTGTTATATTTGGCTCTGTTTAGAGCCCTGGGTGTTGCCTTGAGTCGCAGCCGTTCTGATTTACAGTTTGTTGCCTATATGCCATGAAAGAAAGTTTAAAAAAAGATACAGAAAAACACACTAAACATGAAGAAAACTGTGAAACTTCTGAGAGGCATTTTCAGGAGGTTTCTTCATTTGGTGTTAGATGTGCCATGACATGCCTTGTTTACATTTGGAATTGGGAAAAAGGACTTTCAGATCATCCAATTAAAGTTGTACCCCTCCAGAGACCCGATGCCCTTCCTCTCCTCAGCTTATTGGGTAGCACCCACTGAGAAAAAGCATTTGACTGCATTAACAGTAAATGAGGCCAACTTCATTTGTTCATTAAAGCGCCATTCTGAAGATGATAAAATTGATAATAGTCAGCAGCATGTATTTCCAAATTTGCACTCTTAATTTGACATTCTTCATATTTTCTGAGATTGGTGGCGGTAATTGAATACATTTATAAAAACAAAAACAGATATTGTTACGGTTCGACTAGCAATATAAAAAAAGATGTATGATAGCCTGCTATTTCAGCACTGTCTCCAATGATCATCGTTTAGGAGCACCTACTGTGTTTTTAATATCCTGTAAATCTAATTAAGAAGCAATACTGTGGTTTTGGGGTTGTGTGCAAACAAGTATTGGCCCTCAACACCGGCGTGGATGTAGAAATTCAAATTAGAAATGCACTAAAACAAACAAATCTGAACCCAGATAATTGTTTGTGTGAAGGCGTTAAAATCAATAACAAGGATGTTTATTAGTTGAATGGCTTTGTTTGAATTGTGGGGCTCATATCTCTCAACTCCCTGTGTTATTTTAAAGCTGCTGAAGAAGAGTTAGCAGGTAGACTGCTGGAGTTTGAGTATTTCTCAACCTTAAAACACATTTAAATCCCAATGAAAAAGAAAAGAAAACAATACAGATGGCTGAGGCTTCCCATCTGTTAAAGAAATGGTGCAATCTCAATCCTGAGGGTTGTTTCACTTTTAGACTGAATAGCATGTGGCACGGCATAAACAGTATCCTAGCTTATAAAAGGCTTCACTGGTTTTACCATTTGTAATTAGCAAAAAATAGACACCAGTAATTCGCCCTCTCGTAATAGCCTACAAGAAGTCATCAGTTCATCGCATTAGTTTGTAAAGTTCAAAGATAATTCTGGACGGTGGAGAGAGAGAGAGCAATACATAGCTCTGACTGATAATGAGGCTCCAGCTAAGCGTGCGTTTGTGAGTGAGGAAATGTTGATGGAGATGAAATGTCATGACAAAACCCTGTTTGTTGGAAAAAGTACAAGAAGTTTTTCTTTTTCACTTCGCTTCTTCGTTCTGTGCGCCGCAAAAGCAGGGGCTCACATAAACGAGCTCGCAGATGCACACACACACACACACACACAAAGGGGCAGGTTCCACTGGGGGGCATCCATCTTATGGTAAGCACAGCTGAACCATTAACCTCATTAGTATAATGGTCACACATGAGTGGTATGCAGCCTCCATGCTTCATGATGGCAAATTGATGCTGATACACTCCTAATGTTGCTTTGATAAATATAGGCAGGAACAGGGAGCTCACACAAAACTGGTATACATCATTGTTAATGAAAAGAAGCAACTGTAGTCGTTAAAGTTTTCCTGGCTGTAGGTCTGCTTTTGCGGATGCAAAGCACGGTGAGGCGACAAAGAGCGGCGTCCTGAGCTGCTGAGAAGATCAAAGTGTTCTTTTGTCGTGTATTCACTGAGTGTTTGACCTGCCTCTATGACTGAAGCATTTGCTTGACATTCATGCAATACTTTTATATGCTTACCCAAGTTTTCAACGCCAACAAAAATGCACCGGCACACAGAGTGACCTGTAAATGCTTTCCTCTCATAGAGATTCTTTGCAGCATTCGTAGCCTTTTGCATCCAATCTCACTTCAACATATTGAGTCAGGTAAAGAGCTCTGGAAAGACAGTGAGTGTGTCCACGCCACAGTGCGCAGGCCGTCTGCCATGACGGAGAGCGCGTGGCTCAGGCTGCGTCCCAGGGTCCTGCAGGCACCCTGTTAAAAATGTCACTGCAGGGAACGAAATGGCCGCCCCGGGGCATCACGACCCCCTTTTTTCCATGGAGAAAGAACACAAATTGCATTCTGGCAGTCACGATGGCTCTCCAAATGTTAGATTTCAGTATCATTTCCTCGGCAGAGTGGCCTCAGAGAAAATAAATAAAGAATATGTTTATAAATATAAATACATTCAGAGGCGGCAAAATGTGTCCGATAGGGCAGTAAATGATAACGCAGTAGGGAGCCATGTGGAATGTGTGTTTATCCCTTTGGAAGGCAATGACCTCTATCCCTCCTGACATTTCCCCACCGCCCATCCCCAGTCAACACCAATAGTGTTAGAGAGCATGTGTGTGTATGTGTCTTACCACTTTACAAGAAGCTAACACAACATGCCCCCGAGAGGTACCCTTTTCAGCCCGAGCCATAAAAACCACCAGCTTCAGCAGCCTTTGGAATCATTCAGGATGAAACATCGGCAGTTCGGTATTAAGTGTTTTTGATAAATCACTTTTATGAGAAATGCTTGGAAAACAAACCGGGGATAAACTGCAGTGGGCAACGGCGAGTGAATTGAAGGAGAAAAATGTTTCCACCACATTTGGATAGACATGTTCATCAGTCTTGTTTACTAACATATGGCACAGGGATGAAAAAGAGCTGCTCCTCCAATGAAAAGTGTAGCTTAAAGATGCTAAAGCACCCTGCATCTTAAAAGAATTGAGAGCAGACAAATAAGAAAAAAACACAACAACACTGAAACAACAATGTGAGTTGATAATTTGAGAGCGAGGCGAAGAATAGGTACAGGAAATTGTTGCACCATTCCTCCTATTTGGCCCTTTGCCAAGGCTCCAGTTTGGGTTGGATCCCTGAAGCATTAGCATCACACATTCAAGCTGTTCCAACAGCCTGAGCGCTAACGGGCTAATGGGCTAATGGCTAATGGAAAGGCTGCATCATGGGCGTGGGCTCTGTCACGCCAAACCTCCACAATAACAGAGACACACGACAAAATGGTAACAAAAAACACGTTATCATTAATGAATCCCTGGGAATACCAGAGTTAGTCGTATAAACCTGTTTCGCTAACATCTGCCCGGCCAGTTTTAATTATGTAAGAAAAAATCAAAACAGCACTGAAATGTGGTTCATTTGATTCATTTACTTGCTTAAATCTGCAATTTAACTAATTATTTTCTTTCATTAGCTGGGAAAAAAACCCTGCAAAAACACATCCATCTCACTTGTGCTAAAAAGTTTGAATAATAAAGTTAATAGGTCATGTAGTCAAGACACTGGTAAGATAAGAAGCACTGATTCTTAATTGAAAAACTTTTTTTATCCTTCAAACTTGGCTTTTGGCTTTGCAGCAATTGCAGTCCTGCTTTGGTATTCACGCTGTCATTTTGTTGAGGTAATCTGGAAAAACTTCACCCCATGCTTCCCGAAGCGCCATCCACAGGTTGGACTTGTTTGATGAGAACTTCTTACATACCATATGGTCAAGCTGTTACAACAACAGCTCAAATGGGTTGACTGCCACTTCAGACAGAATACCAGCTGACTGCTTCTTCTCTAAATAGTTCGTGCATAGATTGGGGCTGTGCTTTGGGTCATTGTCCTGTTGCAGGAAGTAATTGGCTCTACTCACGCAGCACCCACAGGGTACGGGTTGGTGC
Source organism: Mchenga conophoros (assembly GCF_057382185.1). Classification (NCBI taxonomy): domain Eukaryota; kingdom Metazoa; phylum Chordata; class Actinopteri; order Cichliformes; family Cichlidae; genus Mchenga; species Mchenga conophoros. The sequence continues at coordinate 34,620,673 of NC_140531.1, forward strand.
TAAGAAATGGAGTGATAGCCTCACTTGTTCCATTTTGTTCTCAGCAAATTTCTCACTTCACTACCAAAGCAATGTTTGAATGCTCTCTCTCAGTATATTTTAATTTGTTCGGTGACCCACAAATGTCCCTTTCCCCACGTAAACACCACCTTTCTCCGCATTGTTTTTTGTCTGTTTTTCAATATCTGTGTTCTTTTGCTTTTTGGCCAGTTTCACATGTATTCTGCCTAAAACACCATTGTCCAGGAGGCTTCTCTTTACTGATGACACAAGTTGGACTATTTTGTGATACCAATTAAAGAAGCTGCCAAAGTAGGAGCAATGATGTGTCCTTTTACTTTAACTAGAGATTCCGATGTGCACTTGTTCACAGTAGTTCATAAACTAATATAAAATGTTGAGGATTTGAAAACTGGAATAGCTTTCATTTCGAGAATATTCAGATAAGCTGCTGAAGAAAGATTTACTTTACCCATTTTGAAACCCACATAGCCGAACACGCGCCCAACACTTAGCTAGCCAAATTTATATCTTCTTTGCCAGATCAGCAGTAATCAGCTGCGCCAATATATTTGGAAAATGTTTATTTCTAATCATCATTTAGCCTTTTAACATCATAAACTTCAATCACGGCACACAGAGTGTACAATCGTTGCTGAAGATGTAGATACTCCACTGAAAAAAAATATTCATGCAGTCCTGTAATTCACTGCCATTTACAACTTTATATAAAGATAGAAGCGTCTTTGATTTTATTTCTGAGATAAAAACATTTTGTATCTGTGACTGTACAAAGATGATAGCAGCTTATGTTTTGCTTATTCTGCATGATTACAAAAGGCTTTTTTAAATGCAAATATTCACAACTTTTATACCAGTCACAAAAAATTACAACTTTTTAAAGTTAGTTTAGAACAAGTCTGCAGACTGTTTCCGTGCTTATGTATTTATTTATATTTTTAATTGCAGGTTAAATCACATAGATCACAGGCGTGTAATTTGTTATTTAATTTTTTGCAAATACAAGTCAGCATAACAGAAACACTTTTTTGTAATCTCTAAGGTTGATTGAGATTCTCAAATGATTGAGATGAAGAAAGTTTGCTCGTTTTCATGCTTTCTACATACATGCAACCATTGTAATACACCAAATTACAAAAACTTTAATTTTATGTGGACTTCAGCAGCTGATGAGTAAGACAGGATTATTACAGACACTTCCTAAGTCCCTTCACACATTCATCTTATCATTTATTCACTGCTTCACTTGTTCAGTGGCTCCATGAGTTCCTCTGCAGTAACTGTGTGGACTGGTTAAGTTGTCAGAAGTGTAAACTACTGCTATCTAGTGGTGTGAGGATCCATTACACTGCAGGCGCCAGTAGGTTCTTTTGCAGATGACCAGAGTTACCTGCACTAGTGTTATTTAAACAAAATATACTGCTTATTTTCTTAATCTGTGAAAGTTGTAGCTGGAAGTTACAAGTTCCAGGGACTTTTTTTCAAACAGTGCAGACATATTTTTCTCAAACATGAAATTCTTTGAAAGAAATATGCCCTGAGAGGTCCAGGAGGTTAAATATTTATATATCCCCTAATCTGTTTCTTATGTGGGTGTGGCCCATCAGGTTCACAAGCATCATATTGCCAGAGATTTCAATTCTGCTTAACTTTCTTTGATGTGTGTTCTCACTGTGGTTTCTGGCAAGAACCTGGTTGACAAACTGGTTTTCAGGCTTGTATGAATGAAGATGTTTCTTGTCAAGATGTTGAATTGCACACCTAAGATTTGACTTCACTGAACACCTGGGATAAATATTAGATTGAAATGTTGCATGTGCTGTCCACTACCATCATCAAAACAGCAAATCGACAGCGTCTTGTGGAGGAAAGCTTGTTTTAACCCGTGCTTTACAGAATCACTTTAAGTGGCACTTCTCCTGCAAATTGAATTACATACTGGTTAGTTTCCACCTATCTTCTTACATTTATAATATATCACACAAATATTCACCATTTTCACCATCTCTGATAACCTCACATACAACCACCAACACACCCCCACCCGCTGTGACATCTCCATTGTCCCCCACCCTTCCTGCACCCCCCTGCTCTCTAACTGAAGTGTGGCGGGAATGAGTGATGAGCCAGTGTTTGGGTTAACGACAGAGACGGGGTGTTAAACCTGAAGTGTTTAATTAACCTCACAATGGGCCTGCCTGTCAGCCCGTGCCCATTCCCTCTTGATGGAGACTTCAGCTCACACGCACACGCAATCACACACATATGCAAACACACGATCAGAAGCAAGCGTGCACACTCATACAAATTCACATGAATGCACTTAGGCACACCGGTCTGTCGACACACACTTAATGGCAGGTGCACACACACACATACACACACAGCCATAAGCACACACACCAATCTGGAAGGGGAGAGGATGAGGGGAGGGGAGTAAAGTGATAATACTCCGCCACAAACGCAAGATTGCTTTTTTTTTTTCTCCCTCTCCTTCTCTAAAGTCCATTTTCTGGGTCACTGCATTGCATTCATTACTGTCTTTGAAGACATTGGGCTGAGAAGGAATAATGCTTCTCTTTCACTCGCACTGAGAGAGAGTAGAGAGTTGTGAGCACTGGAGTTGGGGCCAGAGGCCTGGGAGGGAGGAGAGGAGGGTGGGGACACGGTAATATGTGACATCTTTATCTGGTTTTAATTTCAGTCATAAATATTGAATGCTTTATTTGCTCATCTGCAGCTGCCTCCACTCAGTCAGGGTTTGTGTCTCTTGTCTTCTTTTCTTTTTTTTCCTGCTCTGCCGGCACACTCCATGCTTCTTATGTTGTAGCTCAGGGCTAAAGCAATAGGATTAGGTAACGATTTTTCCATTTTCAAATGAACTCCAAAATGGACTTTAGCCGATTGAAACACTAAAAACCCAGCCCGCAGATCCCCTCTAGACTGAATGAATATGAATAAAGCATGATTTAAAATACTCTTCTCTCACATCTACATTAACAGACAGGGAGGAGAGAGGCTATCGGCCGCTCTCCGAGAGGGTGACACTGACATAGCGAGCTTTATGGGAATCATTTCATCCCCTGGGTGAATCAATAGGTGCCATATGACAGTGACTCACCCATCAAGTGGTGCGGCGACTGGGGGTGATGCTGGAAATTTGCTTAAAGCCTACACCAATTAACTTCAACATGACAGATTCAGGCAGCCAATGAGTGAGCGCTTTGCATTCTGCCGCCTGCCTGACTCTGTGGGTACAGAAGGGAAACCTCAGCTGTTAGACGGATGGTGTGCTGCTTTTTGTGTGTCTGTGTGTATTTTCCTGCATGCGCACAACCCTTTCGTGTGCATGCTAAAGCGAGGTGTGTACGTGTAGCAGAGGGGGTGGTGGCAGTGGTAAATCTGCTGTGATTCAGGCCCTGCTCTCGCTCCTTAATGATGATGTCAATCTGTGAAAATGCACGCACACATTGGAGCTGTCAGGGCCTCATCAATCAGAGAGAGGTTTGTCAAAGGAGCCCAGGCCCAGATTAACGAGGCGGGGACAATGATGGCGCCACATTTGCATAGAAAATTACCCTCATCTTTAGGAAAGTGATAGTGCCAAGGAACAGAGGCTGACAATGGGGATGTTAGCAGGCGTTGTTGCAGCGGTTACTGAGGAAAGAAAGCACCTTGAACTCTGTTTCTGTATTTAATGTGACAGTAGAAGCATAATTAGAGCATTTATTGTAATAGATATTTCATGACATTTGCTGCTAAATAGAAACAACAAAAATCTTCTTATATTTAAGCTCTGATAAATGGATTTAATACCTTGTAAAAGCAAAGAAACTGAAGTGTTTTGCACTTTTAACTGCTGACTACATAATAAAACCTCCCCACAGAGGTACAGCAGAAGCACAGTGTATCCACCCCCCACCCCCCTTTCTGTCCATTTGCTTTCTTGCCCAAATGAGACAGTGATGAATAAAGTGGGTTTAGCGCCATTTTTATGAACTCCTTCAAGAATATACAGAGTCCGTCTTTACCCGCAGCTCAAGCAAGTGCTCCTCCCTCCCAGCTCACCCCATTGTCAGCCAGAGGAGACAATGGTTAAAGCTACATATTAACTCGGCCTGTTGTTCAGAGCCATTCGCTTCTACTGCCATCTGCCTGAATTGGCTCTTCTCCCTCTGACAGACAGGACAGTAAGGGTCAGGTCACCTGCAGGGACAGGCCAGAGTACATTAAGGCATAATGGTCGAGCTCCAGTGTGTGTATTCATGTGTGCTTGTGTGTGTGTGTGTGTGTGTGTGTGAAAGTGGGAATCAAAAGGAGAATTGTTTTGTTGGCCATGTAGCGAGAGTGTGGGGTGTGGGAACTGGGATTCAAAGAAAGTTTGTGAGAATGTCACTGTGTGAATATTTGTGTCGGGTGTACAAGTGCACACATTCACAACTGCACCTTTGTAAGAAAAGAAAGTGACTGGCTACAGTTTGTGTCATTGTGTTTGTCCTTTAACCACCACAAGAGAAAGTGTGTGTGTGTGGTGGCAGGGGGCCTTCCTCACTGAGCGAGAGCTGGACAGTTAAGGTGTCACCACCATGATGGAGAGGGTCCTCCTTCACAGGAGGCCAGCAGCTGCCAGGTTTTCAGCAGCTTGTACCGGGGACTCCACATAAGTTAGTGGTCAGAGGTTTGGGTGATGTGTGTAGAAAAGGCTGAAAACCACAAGAATTACAGCAGAGGTCGGAGGTGGAGGTCCGAGTGTGGAAGGTCACAAGGTGCACTTTCTCTTTTCTTTGCTTCTCTTCGCTCTCTCGGATACATACGACACACACTCATTGTGCTAA